>NW_027464144.1:139399-165444 GCF_050947455.1 Rhinoderma darwinii
GATCCGGTTCTACTGGAGCAGCAGGTGCGGCAGGAGGAGCTGTGAGATCCGTCACCGGCTGCAGATCCCCTGGAAAATGGAGGGTGACCGGAGTGATGGTGAGAGATCCAGATCCAGCAACAGCAGCAGCAGGGGAGACAGGAATATATCCCTTTATTTCTATGTACACAGAGCGCCCCCTCCCACACAACGCACACACCCCCGAGTCACATCTGGCAGCCTCTGGGTCCTACACACTGCCGGATTCTCTGCTCTACATCACACACTGCATTATACTGATCACAGGAGGGACCTGGGCAGCAGAGCTAACACTCTACCCGCTCCATCAGACAGGTCAGGCTGCTCACTGCAGGATTCCGGTGCTCTGTGCCTTTAATTCTGTATCGACCATTGCACAATAATTACTAATAGGATATCTGTGTAATGCAAGAATCTGGGGTGCTGGGACTTAAAGGGCAACACACTGGAAGAGAACAGCAATGATCCATTCAATTCTTTACCATTTTCAAGACCTCTGATTGCTGTGATTGAATGGGAGCATCTTGGTTTACGTGTGAAACGTTTCGATCTAGTCCTGCTCACACAGCTGCAGGGATAGAGCTTCACCTGTGATCAGGACAGGTTTCAGTGTATTGAGATCAGCAAGAATAATTCCATTCACTGACCGCAAGCAGACATTTTGGAATGGTGAGAATCAAGTTTTGCAGAACACGTGCACTGATCATATGCAAAAAATGCTGCGTGTCTTTAGTAGATTGGCACAATTTCCGACTATTTCAGCCAAGTCCTCGTCACTGAACTAGAGTCCTGGACACAATGAATAAATAACAGATCTGCACCTGGGAAAGCTGGGTGACAAACAATATGGCCGCCATTACAGCTTCACAGGGGTCACCCAATCCTGACTGGAAGGTCAATGATATGTCCCTCGCCCCATATTAGTTCAAAACTAGACAGATCTGCCTGACAGGACTCTTGGAAAGCTGAGTGATAACCACAATGGGGCCATATTCATAGTTTATATATTATTAGATATCTTATAGGGACTTTGAGGAGGGGGCCAGACGTTTTCAGACATTGTACAGTCACTGAGGGGCCATCATGGGGGTTGTAGTTAATCGGATACCAGGAGAAAACAGTAGCGGGGACCCCACAATATTTAAAGGGACACTACATTGTTTTTGTGGACAGTATTGACGGTGACCCCCTCCCCCCAGCAGTCATCGGTGTCACCTCCTGCTAGTGATGTCATACAGATGTGACGTCCGCGACATGTGGGTCAACTGGTCAGACCGCCCCGCCGCAGCCAATAACACCAAGACCCAGGATAACCCCCATCATCTCCTGCCCGGGAACCTCTGCAGGCTGTGGAAATTGAAGTTGAGCTCGTTGGACAGTCACATTTTTTTTCCATTAGGCCCCCCCATCCTGTGGAGTAGTGGGCAAGCGTCCAGTCATGGGTGACCAAGTGTCTGCTCTTTGGTTCCGCTGCTGCCTGATGGCCAAGTGGGTAAGAGTTCAGATCCTTGGGGACCCCATGTCCAGTCTAAGGTGAAGAACTGGAAAACTGATCGTCCAGTGGGAAAGTGTTCAATGACTGGTGACTCAGTGGGTAAGAGCTCTGGTCTGTGGTGACTGGATGGGTACAAATCCATTTCCCTGCAATCACGTGGGCAACATGTCCAATCCTTGGTGCCCAGATGGGCAAGAGCTCCGACCTCCAGTGACCAAATGTCCAGTCGCTACTGACTAAATGGTCTAATGTTTGGATGCTGGTGACCCAGTGGGCAAGTGTCTAATGCCTGGTGACCAAGTGGACAAGTGTCTAATGCCTGGTGACCAAGTGTCTAATGCCTGGTGACCAAGTGGGCAAGTGTCTAATGCCTGGTGACCAAGTGGACAAGTGTCTAATACCTGGTGACCAAGTGGACAAGTGTCTAATACCTGGTGACCAAGTGTCTAATGCCTGGTGACCAAGTGGACAAGTGTCTAATGCCTGGTGACCAAGTGTCTAATGCCTGGTGACCAAGTAGGCAAGTGTCTAATGCCTGGTGACCAAGTAGGCAAGTGTCTAATGCCTGGTGACCAAGTAGGCAAGTGTCTAATGCCTGGTGACCAAGTAGGCAAGTGTCTAATGCCTGGTGACCAAGTAGGCAAGTGTCTAATGCCTGGTGACCAAGTAGGCAAGTGTCTAATGCCTGGTGACCAAGTAGGCAAGTGTCTAATGCCTGGTGACCAAGTGTCTAATGCCTGGTGAGCAGATGGCCCTGTGACCCAGGTTTTTTTTGTCTCCTGTGTACAATCATCCAGTCCCTGATCTCCAGTCGACTTGGTGGGCAAATACCCAGTCTCTGGTGCCTTCCTCCTGGGATTAGTGTCCGGCGCGTGGTGCCCAGTGGAGACGATCAAGCTGGGCACAAAAAGAAAGCACTCGATGGGTTAATATATATTGTTCAGTGTGGCACTGCCCACCAATCACATCACGGGCCGATCATATCTCGGTCTCTATCAGAGATCAATACAGGGAGGACGGAAGGTCCGGCTTATAGGCGCCCCCCGCCCCCAGCAGCGGTCACCGTGTCGGGCGTCACGGTAATAGGATTAGTAGCGTCAGGTGAAATGACAATATCAGCACCCGGGGCGCACCCGCCTAGACATTACCTGTCCTATGTCCTGGAGTCTCCTCTCTGGTCAACACTTTATTCAGCCGCTTCTTAGTTATATCTGTGTCTGGGAAAGCTGGGTGACAACCAATATGGCCGCCATTCCAGTTCCCATCCGATTTTTCTGAATGCAGCAAATAGCGTATGAGGGGTCCCCCATACACAGGGGCCGGCGGGCAGCGGCTGCGCCAGCATTATCCCTTCCCTCCCGCTACTGTGTCAGTCTTCACTGGAGTTCTGCCATTCTATTCATTACCAGATGTGGAAATAGTGAGAGAACGCAGACATGTAACCGGTGAGATTACGCTGCATCGGTGGCTGTGACCTCTGGGGTGGAGGTCATGGAATATTCCTTTAAGGACTTTTCCATCCGGTTCTGATCCCAGATTACGTGTCATGACAATCTGCTGTGTGAACGGTGTTAATCCGAGCGTTTCAGGGGCCAGGCGGTGGCGTCCACGTCAGTGCCGTGCTGGTCACCTGTCCTCATGGCGGCCGTGCAAACTTATCGCATCAGCGGAGCGCCAAACTGCTGGGATTAGTCATTAACCCCGTGTGTGCTGCCGCCGAGCCGGAACAATCCGCAGGACTATGGTAGAAATACTCCACAGAACAGGTGACGAGGCGGCTTTATAGGGAACGTTTATTTAAAGCTGATGTCCAGATGTGACAATAAATATTCTAGATAAACCACCACCGGCGGGGGCTGCCTACCCGCGGTATATTGCCTGCCACGCCGGGGGCTGCCTACCCGCTGTATACTGCCTGCCACGCCGGGTGCTGCCTACCCGCGGTATATTGCCTGCCACGCCGGTGGCTGCCTACCCGCTGTATACTGCCTGCCACGCCGGGTGCTGCCTACCCGCGGTATATTGCCTGCCACGCCGGGGGCTGCCTACCCACTGTATACTGCCTGCCACGCCGGGTGCTGCCTACCCGCTGTATATTGCCTGCCGCGCCGGGGGCTGCCTACCCGCTGTATACTGCCTGCCACGCCGGGGGCTGCCTACCCGCCGTATACTGCCTGCCACGCCGGGTGCTGCCTACCCGCTGTATACTGCCTGCCACGCCGGGTGCTGCCTACCCGCTGTATATTGGCTGCTGCGCCGGGGGCTGCCTACCCGCTGTATACTGACTGCCACGCCGGGTGCTGCCTACCCGCTGTATATTGCCTGCCACGCCGGGGGCTGCCTACCCGCTGTATATTGCCTGTCAAGCCGGGTGCTGCCTACCCGCTGTTTATTGCCTGCCACGCCGGGGGCTGCCTACCCGCGGTATATTGCCTGCCAAGACGGGTGCTGCCTACCCACTGTATATTGCCTGCCGCGCCGGGGGCTGCCTACCCGCTGTATACTGCCTGCCACGCCGGGGGCTGCCTACCCGCTGTATATTGCCTGCCACGCCGGGGGCTGCCTACCCGCTGTATACTGCCTGCCACGCCGGGTGCTGCCTACCCGCTGTATATTGCCTGCCGCGCCGGGGGCTGCCTACCCGCTGTATACTGCCTGCCACGCCGGGTGCTGCCTACCCGCTGTATATTGCCTGCCACGCCGGGGGCTGCCTACCCGCTGTATATTGCCTGTCAAGCCGGGTGCTGCCTACCCGCTGTTTATTGCCTGCCACGCCGGGGGCTGCCTACCCGCGGTATATTGCCTGCCAAGCCGGGTGCTGCCTACCCGCTGTATATTGCCTGCCACGCCGGGGGCTGCCTACCCGCTGTATACTGCCTGCCACGCCGGGGGCTGCCTACCCGCTGTATACTGCCTGCCACGCCGGGTGCTGCCTACCCGCTGTATATTGCCTGCCACGCCGGGGGCTGCCTACCCGCTGTATACTGCCTGCCACGCCGGGTGCTGCCTACCCGCTGTATATTGCCTGCCGCGCCGGGGGCTGCCTACCCGCTGTATATTGCCTGCCACGCCGGGGGCTGCCTACCCGCTGTATACTGCCTGCCACGCCGGGTGCTGCCTACCCGCTGTATATTGCCTGCCGCGCCGGGGGCTGCCTACCCGCTGTATACTGCCTGCCACGCCGGGTGCTGCCTACCCGCTGTATACTGCCTGCCACGCCGGGTGCTGCCTACCCGCTGTATATTGCCTGCCACGCCGGGGGCTGCCTACCCGCTGTATATTGCCTGTCAAGCCGGGTGCTGCCTACCCGCTGTTTATTGCCTGCCACGCCGGGGGCTGCCTACCCGCGGTATATTGTCTGCCAAGCCGGGTGCTGCCTACCCGCTGTATATTGCCTGCCACGCCGGGGGCTGCCTACCCGCTGTATACTGCCTGCCACGCCAGGTGCTGCCTACCCGCTGTATATTGCCTGCCGCGCCGGGGGCTGCCTACCCGCTGTATACTGCCTGCCACGCCGGGGGCTGCCTACCCGCTGTATACTGCCTGCCACGCCGGGTGCTGCCTACCCGCCGTATATTGCCTGCCACGCCGGGGGCTGCCTACCCGCTGTATACTGCCTGCCACGCCGGGTGCTGCCTACCCGCTGTATATTGCCTGCCGCGCCGGGGGCTGCCTACCCGCTGTATATTGCCTGCCACGCCGGGGGCTGCCTACCCGCGGTATATTGCCTGCCACGCAGGGGGCTGCCTACCCGCGGTATATTGCCTGCCAAGCCGGGTGCTGCCTACCCGCTGTATATTGCCTGCCACGCCGGGGGCTGCCTACCCGCTGTATACTGCCTGCCACGCCGGGTGCTGCCTACCCGCTGTATATTGCCTGCCACGCCGGGTGCTGCCTACCCGCTGTATATTGCCTGCCACGCCAGGTGCCCCTGGCACTGCTCAAATAGGAAACAACTGTGACTCCACATCAACTGCATTGTCTATTGGAGACTGAGGAAGTCTAAAATCAGAGGCTCAAGATGCTGCTCTGACCCGCCCTCATGCTTTACACTGCAGCTCTGCCTGTTCAGATTGTCTGCTGTGTATAAACACAAGTTCCGCAGAAGTCAGTACATGGAGAGATGATTTACATTACAACAAGGACAGAAGACAAAGGAGATTATTAGGAAACTGCAGCCCACAGACTGATGGGAGGAGCCACAATAAGGGGGAGGGGCCTGGAGAGCAGCATTAGGCTATCGTTTTTTAATGCGGTAACTGCGCCGCAAAACTCGGTAAAAACACCCCGAAAATGCCTCCCATTGATTTCAACGGGAGGCGGAGGCGTCATTTTCCCGCAAGCGGTAAAACCGTCTCGCGGGAGAAAGAAGGGACATGGCCTATCTTCAGGTGTTGACATCAATGGGAGGCAGAGAAAACTTATTTTGTGGCGTTTTATGCCCGCGGCGCTCAATGGCCGGGGACGAAAAACACCGCGAAAATCAGTTTGCAGGGAGAGGAAAATCTGCCTCAAACTTCCAAATGGAATTGTGAGGCAGAAATTCCACCTACAAAAAAACTCTGTGTGAACATAGCCTTAAAGCGTTTACATGTTTAGTGATCTGTTGTGTCAAAAAGATACGTCACAAGGTAATAGGTGTGAGTGTTGTAAGCTGGGATCACATCACGTTGTTACATAGGACTGCAGGTTACATCTACTACATTATCTGTACTCAGAGAGTTATCGCTGTGTGTTATCTGTGGTGTTACATAGGACTGCAGGTAACACTACTACATTATCTGTAGTCAGAGAGTTATCACTGTGTTATCTGTGGTGTTACATAGGACTGCAGGTAACATCTACTACATTATCTGTACTCAGAGAGTTATCACTATGTTATCTGTGGTGTTACATAGGACTGCAGGTAACACTACTACATTATCTGTACTCAGAGAGTTATCACTGTGTTATCTGTGGTGTTACATAGGACTGCAGGTAAGATCTACTACATTATCTGTACTCAGAGAGTTATCACTGTGTTATCTGTGGTGTTACATAGGACTGCAGGTAACATCTACTACATTATCTGTACTCAGAGAGTTATCACTGTGTTATCTGTGGTGTTACATAGGACTGCAGGTAACACTACTACATTATCTGTACTCAGAGAGTTATCACTGTGTGTTATCTGTGGTGTTACATAGGACTGCAGGTAACATCTACTACATTATCTGTAATCAGAGAGTTATCCCTGTGTTATCTGTGGTGTTACATAGGACTGCAGGTAACACTACTACAATATCTGTACTCAGAGAGTTATCACTGTGTTATCTGTGGTGTTACATAGGACTGCAGGTAACACTACTACAATATCTGTACTCAGAGCGTTATCACTGTGTTATCTGTGGTGTTACATAGGACTGCAGGTAACACTACTACATTATCTGTACTCAGAGAGTTATCACTGTGTTATCTGTGGTGTTACACAGGACTGCAGGTAACACTACTACATTATCTATACTCAGAGAGCTATCACTGTGTGTTATCTGTGGTGTTACATAGGACTGCAGGTAACAGTACTACGTTATCTGTACTCAGAGAGTTATCACTGTGTTATCTGTGGTGTTACATAGGACTGCAGGTAACACTACTACATTATCTATTCTCAGAGAGTTATCACTGTGTGTTATCTGTGGTGTTACATAGGACTGCAGGTAACATCTACTACATTATCAGTAATCAGAGAGTTATCACTGTGTTATCTGTGGTGTTACATAGGACTGCAGGTAACATCTACTACATTATCTGTACTCAGAGAGTTATCACGGTGTTATCTGTGGTGTTACATAGGACTGCAGGTAACACTACTACATTATCTGTACTCAGAGAGTTATCACTGTGTGTTATCTGTGGTGTTACATAGGACTGCAGGTAACATCTACTACATTATCTGTACTCAGAGAGTTATCACTGTGTTATCTGTGGTGTTACATAGGACTGCAGGTAACATCCACTACATTATCTGTACTCAGAGAATTATCACTGTGTGTTATCTGTGGTGTTACATAGGACTGCAGGTAACACTACTACATTATCTGTAATCAGAGAGTTATCACTGTGTTATCTGTGGTGTTACATAGGACTGCAGGTAACACTACTACATTATCTGTAATCAGAGAGTTATCACTGTGTTATCTGTGGTGTTACATAGGACTGCAGGCAACACCTACTACATTATCTGTACTCAGAGAGTTATCACTGTGTGTTATCTGTGGTGTTACATAGGACTGCAGGTAACATCTACTACATTATCTGTACTCAGAGAGTTATCACGGTGTTATCTGTGGTGTTACATAGGACTGCAGGTAACATCTACTACATTATCTGTACTCAGAGAGTTATCACTGTGTTATCTGTGGTGTTACATAGGACTGCAGGTAACATCCACTACATTATCTGTACTCAGAGAATTATCACTGTGTGTTATCTGTGGTGTTACATAGGACTGCAGGTAACACTACTACATTATCTGTAATCAGAGAGTTATCACTGTGTTATCTGTGGTGTTACATAGGACTGCAGGTAACACTACTACATTATCTGTAATCAGAGAGTTATCACTGTGTTATCTGTGGTGTTACATAGGACTGCAGGTAACACTACTACATTATCTGTACTCAGAGAGTTATCACTGTGTGTTATCTGTGGTGTTACATAGGACTGCAGGTAACATCTACTACATTATGTGTACTCAGAGAGTTATCTCTGTGTTATCTGTGGTGTTACATAGGACTGCAGGTAACATCTACTACATTATCTGTACTCAGAGAGTTATCACTGTGTTATCTGTGGTGTTACATAGGACTGCAGGTAACATCTGCCACATTATCTGTACTCAGAGAGTTATCACTGTGTTATCTGTGGTGTTACATAGGACTGCAGGTAACATCTACTACATTATCTGTACTAAGAGCGTTATCACTGTGTTATCTGTGGTGTTACATAGGACTGCAGGTAACACTACTACATGGTTGCTATAAGTGCAGTCTTATGGTACTGGGCACCTTCTAGAAACATTTCCGGCATCTTCCATTATTGGCGCCGTGTCTATGTCGTCTTCCAGGTCACTTGGTCTAAGTGTCTGTGCAGAACTAAACGGATTTGTGCACAAACACTTATCCAAGGAGGGAAACTCATCGTCCAGCAGCCGTACTGATGGGATATATATATATATAAGTTATAACCCTTATTACAGTGTAGGGCACTCAGCCCTCCGGGTGCGACAGTTACTTTCTACAGTAGACAATGAATTGCCGGTTTGCAGGGGAGGGGGGGGGGGGGCAGGTCTCGCCTATGATATAGATATAGGTATTTGACGTGATGTAACTTGGGATGAGTAGAAGATCGGTGCCGCCGCGCGGTATTTACACAGTTACTGGACATGCTGTACAGATAAAGCCATTTCTTCTAAAAGTGAAGTGTCCCTTTAAGATGTTGGGGGAGTTCCCCTGTATAAAGCTGCTCCTGGAGATTATCTGCGTATTACGTGTGTAGTGCGGATAGTGTCACCTGGGTCTTATAGGTTTGTCGGGTTTAGTTATTACAAGGCGTCTCTTGTTCCATTGATGGTTTATTTGCTGAGGGAGGGGGCCCTGCTACACAGCTGCTTTATCCGGATACCAGGGACCTGCCTCATCCCACCTGTACCTGCTGGAGCCCGGGTAACACCTGAACCTTCCAGAGCCCGGGCAGACCACCTGTACCTGCTGGAGCCCGGTTAACACCTGAACCTTCCAGAGCCCGGGCAGACCACCTGTACCTGCTGGAGCCCGGGCAGACCACCTGTACCTGCTGGAGCCCGGGCAGACCACCTGTACCTGCTGGAGCCCGGGCAGACCACCTGTACCTGCTGGAGCCCGGGCAGACCACCTGTACCTGCTGGAGCCCGGGCAGACCGCCTGTACCTGCTGGAGCCCGGGTAACACCTGAACCTTCCAGAGCCCGGGCAGACCACCTGTACCTGCTGGAGCCCGGGTAACACCTGAACCTTCCAGAGCCCGGGCAGACCACCTGTACCTGCTGGAGCCCGGGCAGACCACCTGTACCTGCTGGAGCCCGGGTAACACTTGAACCTTCCAGAGCCCGGGCAGACCACCTGTACCTGCTGGAGCCCGGGTAACACCTGAACCTTCCAGAGCCCGGGCAGACCACCTGTACCTGCTGGAGCCCGGGTAACACCTGAACCTTCCAGAGCCCGGGCAGACCACCTGTACCTGCTGGAGCCCGGGTAACACCTGAACCTTCCAGAGCCCGGGCAGACCACCTGTACCTGCTGGAGCCCGGGTAACACCTGAACCTTCCAGAGCCCGGGCAGACCACCTGTACCTGCTGGAGCCCGGGCAGACCACCTGTACCTGCTGGAGCCCGGGTAACACCTGAACCTTCCAGAGCCCGGGCAGACAGCCAAAACCCTTCATAGGCCAGGCAGATGACTAGAACCTATGGTAGCCCAGGCAGAAAACAGGAACCTACTGTAGACCAGGCGGACCACTTGCATCTCCCAGAGTCCAAGTAGACTAAGTAATCCCCACAAAGCCAGGGCAGACAACATGAGCCCAGATAGACCACCAGAACCTCCCAGAGCCCGGGAAGAGCACCTGAACCTTCCGGAGCCTGGGAAGACCACCTGAACCTCTCGGAGCCCGGGCAGACCACCTGAACTTCTCGGAGCCTGGGAAGACCACCTGAACCTTCCGGAGCCCAGGCAGACCACCTGAACCTCCCAAACCCGGGCAGACCACCTGAACCTCTAAAAGACCGGGCAGACCCCCTAAAGCCTGAGCAAACCAACTGTACTTCCTAAAGCCCGGGCAGACCACCAGAACCCGGGCAACAACCTGAACTTCACAGAGCCCAGGCAGACCACCTGAACCTCCCAAAGCATGGGCAATCCAACTGAACCACCTAAAGCCTGGACAGACCGCCAGAACTCCCGGAGACCGGGTAAATCACCTGAACCTCCCAGAACCTGGGAAGACCACCTGAACTTCTCGGAGCATGGGCATACCACCAGAACTTCCCAGAGCCTGAGCAGACTACATGACTCTTTCATAGCCTGGGCAAAGCACAAAAACTACCTGGAGAACGTGCAGACAACGTAAAGCTCCTGGAGCCTGGGGAGACCACATGGACCTCTCATAGCCCAGGCAGACCACCAGAACCTCCTGAACCCGGGCAGACCACCTGAACCTCCCAAAGCATGGGCAATCCAACTGAACCACCTAAAGCCTGGACAGACCGGCAGAACTCCCGGAGCCTGGGCAAATCAAGTCAACCTCCCAAAGCTCGAGCAGACCACAGAACCTCGCGGAGCCTGGGCAGACCATCAAGACCTACCAGAGCCCGGGCAGACCAAGTGAACATCCCAAAGCCAGGGAAGACCATATTAACCTACCGGAGCCCGGACAGACCACCAGAAACTTCCGCAGCCCGAGCAGAACTCCTGACTCTCCCGCAGCCCGGACAGAACACCTGACGCTCCCGCAGCCCGGACAGAACACCTGACGCTCCCGCAGCCCGGACAGAACACCTGACGCTCCCGCAGCCCGGACAGAACACCTGACGCTCCCGCAGCCCGGACAGAACAACTGACCCTCCCGCAGCCCGAGCAAAACACCTGACGCTCCCGCAGCCCGGGCAGACCACCTGACGCTCCCGCAGCCCGGACAGAACACCTGACCCTCCCGCAGCCCGAGCAGAACACCTGACCCTCCCGCAGCCCGAGCAGAACACCTGACCCTCCCGCAGCCCGGACAGAACACCTGACCCTCCCGCAGCCCGGGCAGGACACCTGACCCTCCCGCAGCCCGGGCAGAACACCTGACCCTCCCGCAGCCCGGGCAGAACACCTGACCCTCCCGCAGCCAGGACAGAACACCTGACCCTCCCGCAGCCCGGGCAAACCACCAGACACTCCCGCAGCCCAGGCAGAACACCTGACCCTCCCGCAGCCCGGGCAGAACACCTGACGCTCCCGCAGCCCGGGCAGAACACCTGACGCTCCCGCAGCCCGGGCAGAACACCTGACGCTCCCGCAGCCCGGGCAGAACACCTGACGCTCGCGGAGCCCGGACAGAACACCTGACCCTCCCGCAGCCCGGACAGAACACCTGACCCTCCCGCAGCCCGGACAGAACACCTGACCCTCCCGCAGCCCGGACAGAACACCTGACCCTCCCGCAGCCCGGACAGAACACCTGACCCTCCCGCAGCCCGGGCAAACCACCAGACACTCCCGCAGCCCGGGCAGAACACCTGACGCTCCCGCAGCCCGAGCAGAACACCAGACGCTCCCGCAGCCCGAGCAGACCACCTGACGCTCCCGCAGCCCGGGCAGAACACCTGACGCTCCCGCAGCCCGGGCAGAACACCTGACGCTCCCGCAGCCCGGGCAGAACACCTGACGCTCCCGCAGCCCGGACAGAACACCTGACCCTCCCGCAGCCCGAGCAGAACACCTGACCCTCCCGCAGCCCGGACAGAACAACTGACCCTCCCGCAGCCCGGACAGAACACCTGACCCTCCCGCAGCCCGGACAGAACACCTGACCCTCCCGCAGCCCGAGAACACCTGACCCTCCCGCAGCCCGAGCAGAACACCTGACGCTCCCGCAGCCCGGACAGAACACCTGACCCTCCCGCAGCCCGGGCAGAACACCTGACCCTCCCGCAGCCCGGGCAGAACACCTGACCCTCCCGCAGCCCGGACAGAACACCTGACCCTCCCGCAGCCCGGGCAAACCACCAGACACTCCCGCAGCCCGGGCAAAACACCTGACCCTCCCGCAGCCCGGACAGAACACCTGACGCTCCCGCAGCCCGAGCAGAACGGACGCTCCCGCAGCCCGGACAGAACACCTGACCCTCCCGCAGCCCGAGCAGAACACCTGACGCTCCCGCAGCCCGGACAGAACACCTGACGCTCCCGCAGCCCGGACAGAACACCTGACCCTCCCGCAGACCGGACAGAACACCTGACCCTCCCGCAGACCGGACAGAACACCTGACCCTCCCGCAGACCGGACAGAACACGACCCTCCCGCAGACCGGACAGAACACCTGACCCTCCCGCAGACCGGACAGAACACCTGACGCTCCCGCAGCCCGGACAGAACACCTGACCCTCCCGCAGCCCGGACAGAACACCTGACCCTCCCGCAGCCCGAGCAGAACACCTGACGCTCCCGCAGCCCGAGCAGACCACCTGACGCTCCCGGACAGAACACCTGACCCTCCCGCAGCCCGAGCAGAACACCTGACGCTCCCGCAGCCCGGGCAGAACACCTGACGCTCCCGCAGCCCGGGCAGAACACCTGACGCTCCCGCAGCCCGGACAGAACACCTGACCCTCCCGCAGCCCGAGCAGAACACCTGACCCTCCCGCAGCCCGGACAGAACACCTGACCCTCCCGCAGCCCGGACAGAACACCTGACCCTCCCGCAGCCCGGGCAGAACACCTGACCCTCCCGCAGCCCGAGCAGAACACCTGACGCTCCCGCAGCCCGGACAGAACACCTGACCCTCCCGCAGCCCGGGCAGAACACCTGACCCTCCCGCAGCCCGGACAGAACACCTGACCCTCCCGCAGCCCGGGCAAACCACCAGACACTCCCGCAGCCCGGGCAGAACACCTGACCCTCCCGCAGCCCGGACAGAACACCTGACCCTCCCGCAGCCCGGGCAGAACACCTGACGCTCCCGCAGCCCGAGCAGAACGGACGCTCCCGCAGCCCGGACAGAACACCTGACCCTCCCGCAGCCCGGGCAGAACGGACGCTCCCGCAGCCCGGACAGAACACCTGACCTCTGGGAGGGTCCCGCACTGCCCCGGGCATTATATATCAAACTCTGCTGTAACGACTCCATCCCCCTACATAATGTTGTAGCTGAAGCCTCCTCCGTAGACACCCAGCATGTCTATGGCGGATTGATAGTCCCTTCAGAATGTGGGTGCTGTTTATTGCAGCCTGTGTTCTGCGTTCAGAGGAGCAGTTCTGCTCACAGGCCTCCCATCAATGGCGCCCGTATTCTGCTGACGGTGCCTGCAGGGAGCACGGGGCTTGTAAACGGAGAGACCCCAATATTATAATAGACAATCTCATAATAATCTTCAAGTATGAGGGAACTTTATGGAGTCCTGAGCGGCAGCCGAAACTTTCTCAGGACCATAAGGAGAGGGGGAGGGGCAGGACCGGTCATGGCGGACTCGGAGTAAACCCTCAAAAACCATGTTAAAGGCAGGACATTGGGGGACACTTATTAGTGCAATTACATCAGACGACATATTTCTGAAGGTCGAGATTTTCATAAGCAGCAAGTAGAACGGATTTCTGGAAGTTTTCCACCCCGTTTCCGAGCAGAATTACAGTCTGCGCCATATTCTTTAATAGGCCAGTGTCTTATTTGGGCTCATGACGCCCCCTAGATCTCCCCCACTGTTCCCTACTATTAGTACTGTCCCTTTAATTAGCAGTTTCGAGGATTCGCTGAAACCGTCGCCGTTTTGTGCAGCAGAGACGCAGCGCCAATAACCCGTCAGCGCTATAAATAGACGGCAGGATCCGGGCACTTGTGGTGGGATCCCGTTCACACCCTTCTATTCAGCTCTGCGGCGGCTTATTCTTCTCGGTAAATCTACATGATAATGGCGCACAGCCGGAGAAGAGCGGCGAATAAGAGGAGAGCGATGACGCACGGCTCCAGCTGCGCCGCACAGACAATCACCTGCGTCATCGCAGCACGAGACGTGCAAACCGGGTGCGGAGTTACGACCTGAGCGTGTCCGACAAAAACACCAGAACTATTTCACACTCCTGTGGAGACATTATTACATCACAGCTCCACCTCAAACGGCCTTTTATAGGTTAAACATAATGTATTACACTCCAGTCACATCCAAAGCTGCATTCAAAATTCTGCTCGTTGCCGCTTGGAAATACATCCGTACTTTAGTTACATCATGTTTTATACTCCAGTCACATAAAGAGCAGCAGACACAACCATGCTGGATGCCATCATTGCTGACACACACACCTCTGGTAGAGATCCTGTAATGCTGTACATGAGACTGAGACGTTAAACCTCCGGACACAAGGGACCGGGACATTAGACCAGTGCACCAGCAGGGACCGGGACATTAGACCAGTGCACCAGCAGGGACCGGGACATTAGACCAGTGCACCAGCAGGAACCGGGACATTAGACCAGTGCACCAGCAGGGACCGGGACATTAGACCAGTGCACCAGCAGGGACCGGGACATTAGACCAGTGCACCAGCAGGGACCGGGACATTAGACCAGTGCACCAGCAGGGACCGGGACATTAGACCAGTGTACCAGCAGGGACCGGGACATTAGACCAGTGCACCAGCAGGGACCGGGACATTATTCCACTGCACCAGCAGGAACCGGGACATTAGACCAGTGTACCAGCAGGGACCGGGACATTAGACCACTGCACCAGCAGGGACCGGGACATTAGACCAGTGTACCAGCAGGGACCGGGACATTAGACCAGTGTACCAGCAGGGACCGGGATATTAGACCACTGCACCAGCAGGGACAAGGACGTTAAGCCTCCAGACACCAGGGACCGGGACATTAGACCAGTGTACCAGCAGGGACCGGGACATTAGACCAGTGTACCAGCAGGGACCGGGACTTTAGACCAGTGCACCAGCAGGGACCGGGGCATTAGACCAGTGCACCAGCAGGGACCGGGACATTAGACCAGTGCACCAGCAGGGACCGGGACATTAGACCAGTGTACCAGCAGGGACCGGGACATTAGACCACTGCACCAGCAGGGACCGGGACATTAGACCAGTGTACCAGCAGGGACCGGGACATTAGACCAGTGTACCAGCAGGGACCGGGACATTAGACCACTGCACCAGCAGGGACCGGGACATTAGACCACTGCACAAGCAGGGACAAGGACGTTAAGCCTCCAGACACCAGGGACCGGGACATTAGACCAGTGTACCAGCAGGGACCGGGACATTAGACCAGTGTACCAGCAGGGACCGGGACATTAGACCAGTGCACCAGCAGGGACCGGGACATTAGACCACTGCACCAGCAGGGACCGGGACATTAGACCAGTGTACCAGCAGGGACCGGGACATTAGACCAGTGGACCAGCAGGGACAAGGACGTTAAGCCTCCAGACACCAGGGACCGGGACATTAGACCAGTGTACCAGCAGGGACCGGGACATTAGACCAGTGTACCAGCAGGGACCGGGACATTAGACCAGTGTACCAGCAGGGACCGGGACATTAGACCACTGCACCAGCAGGGACCGGGACATTAGACCACTGCACAAGCAGGTACAAGGACGTTAAGCCTCCAGACACCAGGGACCGGGACATTAGACCGCTAGATCAGCAGGGACCCGGAAATTAGACCAGTGCACCAGCAGGGACCGGGACATTAGACCACTGCACCAGCAGGGACAAGGACGTTAAACCTCCAGACACCAGGACATTAGACCACTGGAACAGCGGGAACTGGGACATTAGACCAGTGTACCAGCAGGGACCGGGACATTAGACCAGTGGATACCAGGGACCGGGACATTAGACCAGTGGACCAACAGTAATCGAGACATTAAACCAGTGGACCAGCAGGGACCGGGACATTAGACCAGTGGACCAGGACTTTAAACCTCCGGACACCAGGGACCAAGACACTAGGCCACTGGAACAGCGGGGAGCAGGACATTAGATCACTAGACGCCAGGGACTGACATAATAAACCCTTCGAAACCAAGGACTGAGATATTACACCAGTCGACCACCAGGGACTGGGACATTAGACCACTGGACTAGCAGGGACTGGGACATGACACCATTAGACTAGCAGGGACTGGGACATGACAGCACTAGACTAGCAGGGACTTGGACATTACACCACTAGACCAGCAGGGACCGGGACATTAGAGCATTGGAGCAGCAGGGACTGGGACATGACACCACTAGACCAGCAGGGACTGGGACATTACACCACTAGACCAGCAGGGACCGGGAGATTAGAGGATTGGAGCAGCAGGGACTGGGACATGACACCACTAGACCAGCAGGGACTGGGACATTAGAGGATTGGAGCAGCAGGGACTGGGACATTACACCACTAGACCAGCAGGGACTGGGACATTAGAGGATTGGAGCAGCAGGGACTGGGACATTACACCACTAGACTAGCAGGGACTGGGACATTACACCACTAGACTAGCAGGGACTGGGACATTACACCACTAGACCAGCAGGGA
Organism: Rhinoderma darwinii; assembly: GCF_050947455.1. NCBI lineage: Eukaryota > Metazoa > Chordata > Amphibia > Anura > Rhinodermatidae > Rhinoderma > Rhinoderma darwinii. The sequence continues at coordinate 156,227 of NW_027464144.1, forward strand.
CTGGGACATTACACCACTAGACCAGCAGGGACTGGGACATTACACCACTAGACCAGAAGGGACTGGGACATGACACCACTAGACCAGCAGGGACTGGGACATTACACCACTAGACCAGCAGGGACTGGGACATTAGAGGATTGGAGCAGCAGGGACTGGGACATTACACCACTAGACCAGCAGGGACGGGGACATTACACCACTAGACTAGCAGGGACTGGGACATTACACCACTAGACCAGCAGGGACTGGGACATTACACCACTAGACCAGCAGGGACTGGGACATTAGAGGATTGGAGCAGCAGGGACCCCTTTTCTGCTTTGACTTTCTGCCACGTTATGAAGGATTTTTCTCGCTTATTCTAATGTTGTTTTTTTTCCTGTGTTCGGCTTTGATGAGGAATATAAAGGACTGAGGAACCATCGGTCGTCCGTCCCCTCCGGGTCCTCGTTATAAATCTCTGTGTAATAGGAAGAATCGGCGCATGTCCAGAACCATCGTCACCACCAGACAAGTCATGAAACAAATCAAGAAATCTCTAGTGGTCTGGATGCAGCCTGCAGTGTAAAGAATGGAGGTTTTTGTACATCCACTGTACACATCGTGTCACTGACCCTCGTCCCTGTGGTGCATGTGTAGATTTAATATGGACTGGAGAATACATTGTATTTAGATGTATCCATATAGACAGGACTCCTCCATACTTTACACTGCTGGTTGCATCCAGAGAGCTATAGAATGATGCAGTTCTCTATTTTGGCCGATGTAACTTCGTAGTATAAAGGATTTTAACACCGCGCACCCCATTTACACAATATACAGATTTTAGAGCGTGTTACGTTTTTTTACACTCCGCAGCACGCGCGATTCGTCACAGTTTTATCCGTCAACAGCAAACGGTGAAAAACTGCGGCCTGACAAACACGTGACAATTCCTAGAACTCTGTGGCGGTTTTTCCCTGATGTAAATTGACCAGGTTGTCATCCGGCTGACGAGAAGAAGTTGTCAGGAGCCGCTGCACTAAATGGAGACAAGTGGATTCGAATTTAGATAAAGTGTCCAGAGCCCCCGCCGCTTCCACAGCTGCCAGGCGCGTCCCATAGTCTAGACTGTGTATCCAGGGGGACTAGCCATTCTGGACTCTAGGAAAGCTGGGTGATGGCCATATAACAGATAGGGGGTCAGAGGGTTCTAGACACTCGGGGTCTGGGGGATATTGCGGCCTCCGTCTCCATCAGTAGAGGGTCTCCCGCCTGTATCAGGTCAATGTTTACACCGTGACGATCGATAGTCAGACAATGGCCGCTCTGTGCGCCCGCCACTTACGGATCACGCGGCTCCGCAGCTCGTGAATCATTCCACCCGGAGAGACGAAGAACTGAGAATTAACTCCTTCATATCTGGACATTATGCAGAACGGCGAAAGGTGCACAATCCAGAAACGGGAGCAAAACGCTCAGTCCCCCCAATAACGGAAACTCTGCCCTCAAACATCAAGGCACAGGTTAAATACCAGATATTACTCATCACTACTGAGCCTTCTACTCTAGTCACATCCAGAGCTACAGTCACAACTCTGCCAGTATATCATGTCTCCTACTCCAGTCACATCCAGAGCTGCAGTCACAACTCTGCCATTACATCATGTCTCCTACTCCAGTCACATCCAGAGCTGCAGTCACAACTCTGCCATTATATCATGTCTCCTACTCCAGTCACATCCAGAGCTGCAGTCACAACTCTGCCATTACATCATGTCTCCTACTCCAGTCACATCCAGAGCTGCAGTCACAACTCTGCCATTACATTGTCTCCTACTCCAGTCACATCCAGAGCTGCAGTCACAACTCTGCCATTACATCATGTCTCCTACTCCAGTCACATCCAGAGCTGCAGTCACAACTCTGCCATTACATCATCTCCTACTCCAGTCACATCCAGAGCTGCAGTCACAACTCTGCCATTACATCAGGTCTCCTACTCCAGTCACATCCAGAGCTGCAGTCACAACTCTGCCATTACATCATGTCTCCTACTCCAGTCACATCCAGAGCTGCAGTCACAACTCTGCTATTACATCATGCCACCTACTCCAGTCACATCCAGAGCTGCAGTCACAACTCTGCCATTACATCGTCTCCTACTCCAGTCACATCCAGAGCTGCAGTCACAACTCTGCCATTACATCGTCTCCTACTCCAGTCACATCCAGAGCTGCAGTCACAACTCTGCTATTACATCATGTCTCCTACTCCAGTCATATCCAGAGCTGCAGTCACAACTCTGCTATTACATTGTGTCTCCTACTCCAGTTACATCCATAGCTGCAATCACAATCCTGCCATCATATAATGTCTTCTACTCCACTTACATCCAGAGCTGCAGTGATAATTCTGCTGTTACATTCTGTCTTCTACTCAGGTTACATCCAGAGCTGCAGTCACAATTCTGCTGTTACATTGTATCTTATACTCCAGTCTCACCAGGAGCTGCAGAGACAATTCTGCTCTTACAATCTGTCTTCTACTCCAGCGGTTTGACAAACATGGCGCGTAATAAAACGACCTGTAAAAAGAAGCGCGTCGCCATCGTGTCAATAGAAAAACAGCTCCAAAACGACCACAAAAATAACAGCTGAAAATCAGCTCCGTATTTTACAGCCATTTTTCGGTTTGCGTGTGAACAGAGCCTAAAGCAGTGGCTCCCAACCGGGGTGCCATGAGAACCCTCCAGGGGGGCTGGACACTCCTCTGAACGACTGTGGCCGTGCTTTCTCTCCACTCCTCACAGCGCGAAGTGTAGATAGCCCCCCCTCCTGTAGATAGCCCCCCCCCCTCCTGTAGATAGCACCCCCCCCTCCTGTAGATAGCCCCCCTTCTCCTGTAGATAGCCCCCCTTCTCCTGTAGATAGCCCCCCCTCCTGTAGATAGCCCCCCCTCTCCTGTAGATAGCCCCCCCTCTCCTGTAGATAGCCCCCCCTCTCCTGTAGATAGCCCCCCCTCTCCTGTAGATAGCCCCCCCTCTCCTGTAGATAGCCCCCCCTCTCCTGTAGATAGCGCCCCCTTCTGTAGATAGCGCCCCCTCTCCTGTAGATAGCGCCCCCCTCTCCTGTAGATAGCGCCCCCCCCTCCTGTAGATAGCCCCCCCCCTCCTGTAGATAGCCCCCGCTCTCCTGTAGATAGCCCCCCCCTCCTGTAGATAGCCCCCCCTCTCCTGTAGATAGCCCCCCCTCTCCTGTAGATAGCCCCCCCCTCCTGTAGATAGCCCCCCCCCTCCTGTAGATAGCCCCCGCTCTCCTGTAGATAGCCCCCCCTCTCCTGTAGATAGCGCCCCTCTCCTGTAGATAGCCCCCCCTCTCCTGTAGATAGCCCCCCCCTCTCCTGTAGATAGCCCCCCCCTCCTGTAGATAGCCCCCCCTCTCCTGTAGATAGCCCCCCCTCTCCTGTAGATAGCCCCCCCTCCTGTAGATAGCGCCCCCTCTCCTGTAGATAGCCCCCCCCTCTCCTGTAGATAGCCCCCCCCTCTCCTGTAGATAGCCCCCCCCCTCCTGTAGATAGCCCCCCCCCCCTTCCTGTACATAGCGCCACCTTAGCTCCTGAAGGAGCGGAATCCCCCTGTGGACAGTGACATCAGGGACAACTCCTGAAATGGAATCCCCATCTGCAGCGCTGCCGATGCGGAGGCCGGTGATTCGGCTCCAGGAGAAGCCCCTGATGTCACTGTCCATATATGGACAGAGACGTCAGGCGCTCGGTCCAGGATCGGAATCCCCGGCGACAGGGGAATTCCGCTCCTTCAGGGTGCTGCAGTGGCGCTATGTACAGGGAGAGGGGGGTACCATCTACAGGGGGGCTGTGTGGCGCTACCTACAAGGGGGCATCTGTGAGGGGGGGGGGCTGATGGTCTTGTATTGGTTTCCAGCTCTAATTGACATTACTAGGAGGCAGTAAATTTCTGCGTCGCTCGTTTGGCGCTTTTTTTTCCTGCGTCTTTTGCATTCGCTTCGGCTTCAACGCAAAAAAAAAAGTCAAACAACGCCGTCAATACAAAATCTGCTCCTGAAGGAATTTTGAGGCAGATTTTTTTCTGCCTTTCAAAAAACGCAGTGCGAACAGTCCCTACGAGTGCGGTGCTTGTTTTTAGCCGTTTTCTGTCTTTCTCGTAGGGGCCCGGAGGAAATGTTTTGTTTTCCAGGCTCGCCTCGAGTCCGAGATGGTTGGGAAACTCTGCCCTATAATGTTCACACGGAGTATTTTGGGGGAGGAATATCTGCCTCAAAGCTCCAAACGGAATTTTGAGGCAGATATTCCTCCCCCAAAATACTCCGTGTGAATAGCAATTATCGCGCCGTTTTTCGCCCGCGGCCATTGAGCGCCGCGGGCATAAAACACGCTTTCTCCTGCCTCCCATTGAAGTCAATGGGAGGTCGGAGGCGGAAGCGCCCGAAGATAGGGCATGTCGCTTCTTTTTCCCGCGAGGCAGTTTTACTGCTCGCGGGAAAAAGACGCCGACGCCTCCCATTGAAATCAATGGGAGGCGTTCTCGGGCCGTTTCTGCCGAGTTTTGCGACGCGGTTTCCGCGTCAAAAAACTCGGCAAAAGACCCCGTGTGAACATAAAGGTTACCCTGCTGAAATTCATTTACCCCAGTGGCTTGGGGCAGGTGTATTATTTAATAAAAAAAAGACGGCTTCAGAAAACTGCAGGATCCCTGAGGGATGATTGAGCTGTGTATGGAGTAGAGTGGTCTGGTCTGCCCTCTGGTGGTCGAGACACGGCCTAGCAGGTGCCTGTCAGTTTTACACGGACAGGCATAATACACTGCAATAGAGAAATATCACAGTGTATTATAAAAGTGATCGGAGGATCGCACAGTGGAGTCCCCCAGAGGGACTAGCAAAAAAGTTAACAGAAGTTTAAGAAAGTTAAGAAAAAAAAAACCAAAAAAAAAAAAACAAAACAAAAACACTTTTCCCCCTTTATTATTATTAAAAAAAAAAAAGTGACACATATTTGGTATCGCCGCGTCCGTAACGACCCCGACTATAAAGTTCTTCCATCATTGAACCCGCACGGTGAACGCTGTAAAAAATAAAATAAAAAAACAATGCAAGAATTGCTGTTTTCTGTGAATCCTGCCTTTAAAAAAATGTGATAAAAAGTCGCATCTTCTCCAAAATGGTTGCAATAAAAACTACAAGTCGTCCCGCAAAAAAAAGCCCTCAAACAACCGCATCGGCGGAACAATAAAAAAGTTATGGCTCTTCAAATATCGAGACACAAAAACGATAAAAAAAAAAAAAAAAAAAGAAAACAATATAAATTAGGTGCCGCCAGAATCGTAACGACCCGCTGAATAAAGTTATTGTGTTATTTACACCAGACGGTAAACGGCGTAGATTTAGGACGCAAAAAAGTGTGCCGAAATTGCAGGTTTTTTTCTATCCCCCCCCCACAAAAAATAAAAATTTTTTATAAAAGTTAATCAGTAAATTCTAACGCCCTCCGCCACGCTACGGTCATAATTCTGGGAAATCAGAGCAAAAAGAGTATTATCAGCTGCGTGAACAACAACGGCGTAATCTATTGTTTTTGTCGCAGTAAATTTGGTTAGAATTTCTAGGAAAATTCCATGGCTTGTATGTTTTGCTCATTAATTATCCTTGAATTCCACCCACACATATTCTGTTCCCAGTACTTCCGTTATAATATTCATACAAATGACATCATACAGCAAAAAATGACGCCATGACCTCACCTGATGTAACTTAGCGTCATCTCCAACAAACTACATGTCCCGGCATGCACCAGAACGCCATCCCACAAAGATGCTTGTCGGGAAATGTAGTTTCCTCTATCTGTCTCTCAGTCCACCTTGCTGACTGAGCAACTGCAACTCCCATGATCCAGCGCGGCGGTGACGTAACGCAGGTCAAAACCAGCGGTCTGGGAAAGTGACAGGAGGTGTCCATCTTGCTGCTTCGTATATACGTTCCCTGTGTGGTCCCCGCTCATGTGGAGCACCCGAGTGTCCGGGCTCGGTATCTCCCGGCTCCTCGCCGCCTGGAGGGGGCTATCGTTCCGGGCCGGGAGAGCGGAGGTTCTGGGGCATCGCGTAGTTAACGGGCAGCGTGGAGCGTCAGGACTGCAGTACCGCCTAATCAACACTGGAGGGCGCTCCGAGCTCGTCAGTCACCGCTTATATTCTCAGCCGCAGGACAGACTGCAGTACCGAACATCGACCACTGGGGGCCACCAAAGAGAACGGATTGACTGCGGCGAATCCCGTCAGCCTGGAGCGCCCCTGCTCGCTGCCGCCGCCCTGCTGGCCTATTGTTATAGCAGAGGAGACGCAAACCAAGGTGATGATCTCATCCACAAGCAGCAACTAACGAGGGGGGAGGGGCTGCTGCACAGGCTTTATAATAATTATTGGGGGAGGTTCTTGTCGCCTGTAGCAACCAGTAAACCTTAGCGTAAAGAGGCTGCCGTAATCTGAAGGGTCGCAATAAACCACCAATATTATCCATATAGTATAGAGCAGACATTACTAATCAATCCTGCAGGGAGCACAGCGTCCTGTCCATATAGTATAGAGCAGACATTACTAATCAATCCTGCAGGGAGCACATCGTCCTGTCCATATAGTACAGAGCAGACATTACTAATCAATCCTGCAGGGAGCACATCGTCCTGTCCATATAGTATAGAGCAGACATTACTAATCAATCCTGCCGGGAGCACAGCGTCCTGTCCATATAGTATAGAGCAGACATTACTAATCAATCCTGCAGGGAGCACAGCGTCCTGTCCATATAGTATAGAGCAGACATTACTAATCAATCCTGCAGGGAGCACAGCGTCCTGTCCATATAGTATAGAGCAGACATTACTAATCAATCCTGCAGGGAGCACAGCGTCCTGTCCATATAGTATAGAGCAGACATTACTAATCAATCCTGCAGGGAGCACAGCGTCCTGTCCATATAGTATAGAGCAGACATTACTAATCAATCCTGCAGGGAGCACAGAGTCCTGTCCATATAGTATAGAGCAGACATTACTAATCAATCCTGCAGGGAGCACAGCGTCCTGTCCATATAGTATAGAGCAGACATTACTAATCAATCCTGCAGGGAGCACAGCGTCCTGTCCATATAGTATAGAGCAGATATTACTAATCAATCCTGCAGGGAGCACAGCGTCCTGTCCATATAGTATAGAGCAGACATTACTAATCAATCCTGCAGGGAGCACAGTGTCCTGTCCATATAGAGCAGACATGAACAATCAATCCTGCAGGATGTGATCTCCAGTCCATAGCTGCGCCTCCTCCTCCCTGAACCCGTTGTGTTAACATCAATATTTGGGGACCAGAATGGCGCAGAGTATATCCTGTAGAGGGTCTCTGTATCTCCTGTAGAGGGTCTCTGTATCTCCTGTAGAGGGTCTCTGTATCTCCTGTAGAGGGTCTCTGTATCTCCTGTAGAGGGTCTCTGTATATCCTGTAGAGGGTCTCTGTATATCCTGTAGAGGGTCTCTGTATATCCTGTAGAGGGTCTCTGTATCTCCTGTAGAGGGTCTCTGTATCTCCTGTAGAGGGTCTCTGTATCTCCTGTAGAGGGTCTCTGTATCTCCTGTAGAGGGTCTCTGTATCTCCTGTAGAGGGTCTCTGTATATCCTGTAGAGGGTCTATATATATCTCCATCCTGTAGAGGGTCTCTGTATATCCTGTAGAGGGTCTCTGTATCTCCTGTAGAGGGTCTCTGTATATCCTGTAGAGGGTCTATATATATCTCCATCCTGTAGAGGGTCTCTGTATCTCCTGTAGAGGGTCTCTGTATCTCCTGTAGAGGGTCTCTGTATCTCCTGTAGAGGGTCTCTGTATCTCCTGTAGAGGGTCTCTGTATATCCTGTAGAGGGTCTCTGTATCTCCTGTAGAGGGTCTCTGTATCTCCTGTAGAGGGTCTCTGTATCTCCTGTAGAGGGTCTCTGTATCTCCTGTAGAGGGTCTCTGTATCTCCTGTAGAGGGTCTCTGTATATGCTGTAGAGGGTCTATATATATCCTGCAGAGGGTCTCTGTATATCCTGCAGAGGGTCTCTGTATATCCTGCAGAGGGTCTCTGTATATGCTGCAGAGGGTCTCTGTATCTCCTGTAGAGGGTCTCTGTATCTCCTGTAGAGGGTCTCTGTATCTCCTGTAGAGGGTCTCTGTATCTCCTGTAGAGGGTCTCTGTATCTCCTGTAGAGGGTCTCTGTATCTCCTGTAGAGGGTCTCTGTATCTCCTGTAGAGGGTCTCTGTATCTCCTGTAGAGGGTCTCTGTATCTCCTGTAGAGGGTCTATATGTATATCCTGTAGAAGGTCTATATGTATATCCTGTAGAGGGTCTCTGTATCTCCTGTAGAGGGTCTCTGTATCTCCTGTAGAGGGTCTCTGTATCTCCTGTAGAGGGTCTCTGTATCTCCTGTAGAGGGTCTCTGTATCTCCTGTAGAGGGTCTCTGTATCTCCTGTAGAGGGTCTCTGTATCTCCTGTAGAGGGTCTCTGTATCTCCTGTAGAGGGTCTCTGTATATCCTGTAGAGGGTCTATATATATATATATATCCTGTAGAGGGTCTATGAGCGGCCGCGTGTCTCACAATAAAGCGGTGGAGCTGAGGGGGTGCAGGTCTTGTGGCCCCCTTGTTTTAGGGACCTCTTATTGGTCGGTTCAGCAGAGATGTTCCGCTTCTCTCCGGTGGAGTCACATATTATAGGTGGAGTCTCTCGCCGCTTCTCTCCGGTGGTGTCACATATTATAGGTGGAGTCTCTCGCCGCTTCTCTCCGGTGGAGTCACATATTATAGGTGGAGTCTCTCGCCGCTTCTCTCCGGTGGAGTCACATATTATAGGTGGAGTCTCTCGCCGCTTCTCTCCGGTGGAGTCACATATTATAGGTGGAGTCTCTCGCCGCTTCTCTCCGGTGGAGTCACATATTATAGGTGGAGTCTCTCGCTGCTTCTCTCCGGGTCACCCCTGTGTTTCTTGCACATTACAGCCCGGTGCTTGTCATCCCTGTGACCGCCCTGGAGGTGGAGCCCTCGTTCTGCAGTGTAGATGCGGTGTTGTTGCAGTTTCAGGTTAATCGTGGTTGACCCTGCCCCCCCCCCCCCCCCTTATTCCCAGTCCTGCATCCGAGTCATGAAAACGTTTTCTTTCAGCGCGTGGCGCCGG
>NW_027464145.1:0-164971 GCF_050947455.1 Rhinoderma darwinii
GGAATAGTGTACTAATATTGGTACCAGAAGAACGCGCCTCCGTAGGATGAAGAGGAATGTGGCGCGTTACGCCCCAGTCGGATCATGGAGAATCACATTTAGGTAGATATGGACACCAATTGCGTTCGAGAGCGTCGTACTTTCTGGGCCATCAGGCACTTTCCTATCTTTCACCTACATGATAGAAATTTTTGGTGTGATAACACTTCTAAAAAATGCACCAATTCTGGAGATGGAATGGCCGGCTGAAGGGGTAGGAGGAGGCCGGATTTTTTTCTTTTAACAGCATGTGTGAATGTCCTGAAGGCTTATATACATGTTGTTAAATACATTTTTCTCAGCCTGATAGTCCAGAATATATAGAAGTTTGTCGCAAGTTGAGTCGGCGAATGTGTTTCAGTTCGAATTGGCGTTGTGCCCCTAATTCTTTCTCACATTGTGGGCAAAGAATGGGTAATTTGTTGTAGGAAGAAGAGGAATAGTGTACTAATATTGGTACCAGAAGAACGCGCCTCCGTAGGATGAAGAGGAATGTGGCGCGCTACGCCCCAGTCGGATCATGGAGAATCACATTTAGGTAGATATGGACACCAATTGCGTTCGAGAACGTCGTACTTTCTGGGCCATCAGGCACTTTCCTATCTTTCACCTACATGATAGAAATTTTTGGTGTGATAACACTTCTAAAAAATGCACCAATTCTGGAGATGGAATGGCCGGCTGAAGGGGTAGGAGGAGGCCGGATTTTTTTCTTTTAACAGCATGTGTGAATGTCCTGAAGGCTTATATACATGTTGTTAAATACATTTTTCTCAGCCTGATAGTCCAGAATATATAGAAGTTTGTCGCAAGTTGTGTCGGCGAATGTGTTTCAGTTCGAATTGGCGTTGTGCCCCTAATTCTTTCTCACATTGTGGGCAAATAATGGGTAATTTGTTGTAGGAAGAAGAGGAATAGTGTACTAATATTGGTACCAGAAGAACGCGCCTCCGTAGGATGAAGAGGAATGTGGCGCGCTACGCCCCAGTCGGATCATGGAGAATCACATTTAGGTAGATATGGACACCAATTGCGTTCGAGAGCGTCGTACTTTCTGGGCCATCAGGCACTTTCCTATCTTTCACCTACATGATAGAAATTTTTGGTGTGATAACACTTCTAAAAAATGCACCAATTCTGGAGATGGAATGGCCGGCTGAAGGGGTAGGAGGAGGCCGGATTTTTTTCTTTTAACAGCATGTGTGAATGTCCTGAAGGCTTATATACATGTTGTTAAATACATTTTTCTCAGCCTGATAGTCCAGAATTTATAGAAGTTTGTCACAAGTTGAGTTGGCGAATGTGTTTCAGTTCGAATTGGCGTTGTGCCCCTAATTCTTTCCCACATTGTGGGCAAAGAATTGGTAATTTGTTGTAGGAAGAAGAGGAATAGTGTACTAATATTGGTACCAGAAGAACGCGCCTCCGTAGGATGAAGAGGAATGTGGCGCGCTACGCCCCAGTCGGATCATGGAGAATCACATTTAGGTAGATATGGACACCAATTGCGTTCAAGAGCGTCGTACTTTCTGGGCCATCAGGCACTTTCCTATCTTTCACCTACATGATAGAAATTTTTGGTGTGATAACACTTCTAAAAAATGCACCAATTCTGGAGATGGAATGGCCGGCTGAAGGGGTAGGAGGAGGCCGGATTTTTTTCTTTTAACAGCATGTGTGAATGTCCTGAAGGCTTATATACATGTTGTTAAATACATTTTTCTCAGCCTGATAGTCCAGAATTTATAGAAGTTTGTCACAAGTTGAGTCGGCGAATGTGTTTCAGTTCGAATTGGCGTTGTGCCCCTAATTCTTTCCCACATTGTGGGCAAAGAATGGGTAATTTGTTGTAGGAAGAAGAGGAATAGTGTACTAATATTGGTACCAGAAGAACGCGCCTCCGTAGGATGAAGAGGAATGTGGCGCGCTACGCTCCAGTCGGATCATGGAGAATCACATTTAGGTAGATATGGACACCAATTGCGTTCGAGAGCGTCGTACTTTCTGGGCCATCAGGCACTTTCCTATCTTTCACCTACATGATAGAAATTTTTGGTGTGATAACACTTCTAAAAAATGCACCAATTCTGGAGATGGAATGGCCGGCTGAAGGGGTAGGAGGAGGCCGGATTTTTTCTTTTAACAGCATGTGTGAATGTCCTGAAGGCTTATATACATGTTGTTAAATACATTTTTCTCAGCCTGATAGTCCAGAATTTATAGAAGTTTGTCACAAGTTGAGTCGGCGAATGTGTTTCAGTTCGAATTGGCGTTGTGCCCCTAATTCTTTCCCACATTGTGGGCAAAGAATGGGTAATTTGTTGTAGGAAGAAGAGGAATAGTGTACTAATATTGGTACCAGAAGAACGCGCCTCCGTAGGATGAAGAGGAATGTGGCGCGCTACGCCCCAGTCGGATCATGGAGAATCACATTTAGGTAGATATGGACACCAATTGCGTTCGAGAGCGTCGTACTTTCTGGGCCATCAGGCACTTTCCTATCTTTCACCTACATGATAGGAATTTTTGGTGTGATAACACTTCTAAAAAATGCACCAATTCTGGAGATGGAATGGCCGGCTGAAGGGGTAGGAGGAGGCCGGATTTTTTTCTTTTAACAGCATGTGTGAATGTCCTGAAGGCTTATATACATGTTGTTAAATACATTTTTCTCAGCCTGATAGTCCAGAATTTATAGAAGTTTGTCACAAGTTGAGTCGGCGAATGTGTTTCAGTTCGAATTGGCGTTGTGCCCCTAATTCTTTCCCACATTGTGGGCAAAGAATGGGTAATTTGTTGTAGGAAGAAGAGGAATAGTGTACTAATATTGGTACCAGAAGAACGCGCCTCCGTAGGATGAAGAGGAATGTGGCGCGCTACGCCCCAGTCGGATCATGGAGAATCACATTTAGGTAGATATGGACACCAATTGCGTTCAAGAGCGTCGTACTTTCTGGGCCATCAGGCACTTTCCTATCTTTCACCTACATGATAGAAATTTTTGGTGTGATAACACTTCTAAAAAATGCACCAATTCTGGAGATGGAATGGCCGGCTGAAGGGGTAGGAGGAGGCCGGATTTTTTTCTTTTAACAGCATGTGTGAATGTCCTGAAGGCTTATATACATGTTGTTAAATACATTTTTCTCAGCCTGATAGTCCAGAATTTATAGAAGTTTGTCACAAGTTGAGTCGGCGAATGTGTTTCAGTTCGAATTGGCGTTGTGCCCCTAATTCTTTCCCACATTGTGGGCAAAGAATGGGTAATTTGTTGTAGGAAGAAGAGGAATAGTGTACTAATATTGGTACCAGAAGAACGCGCCTCCGTAGGATGAAGAGGAATGTGGCGCGCTACGCCCCAGTCGGATCATGGAGAATCACATTTAGGTAGATATGGACACCAATTGCGTTCGAGAGCGTCGTACTTTCTGGGCCATCAGGCACTTTCCTATCTTTCACCTACATGATAGGAATTTTTGGTGTGATAACACTTCTAAAAAATGCACCAATTCTGGAGATGGAATGGCCGGCTGAAGGGGTAGGAGGAGGCCGGATTTTTTTCTTTTAACAGCATGTGTGAATGTCCTGAAGGCTTATATACATGTTGTTAAATACATTTTTCTCAGCCTGATAGTCCAGAATTTATAGAAGTTTGTCACAAGTTGAGTCGGCGAATGTGTTTCAGTTCGAATTGGCGTTGTGCCCCTAATTCTTTCCCACATTGTGGGCAAAGAATGGGTAATTTGTTGTAGGAAGAAGAGGAATAGTGTACTAATATTGGTACCAGAAGAACGCGCCTCCGTAGGATGAAGAGGAATGTGGCGCGCTACGCCCCAGTCGGATCATGGAGAATCACATTTAGGTAGATATGGACACCAATTGCGTTCGAGAGCGTCGTACTTTCTGGGCCATCAGGCACTTTCCTATCTTTCACCTACATGATAGAAATTTTTGGTGTGATAACACTTCTAAAAAATGCACCAATTCTGGAGATGGAATGGCCGGCTGAAGGGGTAGGAGGAGGCCGGATTTTTTTCTTTTAACAGCATGTGTGAATGTCCTGAAGGCTTATATACATGTTGTTAAATACATTTTTCTCAGCCTGATAGTCCAGAATTTATAGAAGTTTGTCACAAGTTGAGTCGGCGAATGTGTTTCAGTTCGAATTGGCGTTGTGCCCCTAATTCTTTCCCACATTGTGGGCAAAGAATGGGTAATTTGTTGTAGGAAGAAGAGGAATAGTGTACTAATATTGGTACCAGAAGAACGCGCCTCCGTAGGATGAAGAGGAATGTGGCGCGCTACGCCCCAGTCGGATCATGGAGAATCACATTTAGGTAGATATGGACACCAATTGCGTTCGAGAGCGTCGTACTTTCTGGGCCATCAGGCACTTTCCTATCTTTCACCTACATGATAGAAATTTTTGGTGTGATAACACTTCTAAAAAATGCACCAATTCTGGAGATGGAATGGCCGGCTGAAGGGGTAGGAGGAGGCCGGATTTTTTCTTTTAACAGCATGTGTGAATGTCCTGAAGGCTTATATACATGTTGTTAAATACATTTTTCTCAGCCTGATAGTCCAGAATTTATAGAAGTTTGTCACAAGTTGAGTCGGCGAATGTGTTTCAGTTCGAATTGGCGTTGTGCCCCTAATTCTTTCCCACATTGTGGGCAAAGAATGGGTAATTTGTTGTAGGAAGAAGAGGAATAGTGTACTAATATTGGTACCAGAAGAACGCGCCTCCGTAGGATGAAGAGGAATGTGGCGCGCTACGCCCCAGTCGGATCATGGAGAATCACATTTAGGTAGATATGGACACCAATTGCGTTCGAGAGCGTCGTACTTTCTGGGCCATCAGGCACTTTCCTATCTTTCACCTACATGATAGAAATTTTTGGTGTGATAACACTTCTAAAAAATGCACCAATTCTGGAGATGGAATGGCCGGCTGAAGGGGTAGGAGGAGGCCGGATTTTTTCTTTTAACAGCATGTGTGAATGTCCTGAAGGCTTATATACATGTTGTTAAATACATTTTTCTCAGCCTGATAGTCCAGAATTTATAGAAGTTTGTCACAAGTTGAGTCGGCGAATGTGTTTCAGTTCGAATTGGCGTTGTGCCCCTAATTCTTTCCCACATTGTGGGCAAAGAATGGGTAATTTGTTGTAGGAAGAAGAGGAATAGTGTACTAATATTGGTACCAGAAGAACGCGCCTCCGTAGGATGAAGAGGAATGTGGCGCGCTACGCCCCAGTCGGATCATGGAGAATCACATTTAGGTAGATATGGACACCAATTGCGTTCGAGAGCGTCGTACTTTCTGGGCCATCAGGCACTTTCCTATCTTTCACCTACATGATAGGAATTTTTGGTGTGATAACACTTCTAAAAAATGCACCAATTCTGGAGATGGAATGGCCGGCTGAAGGGGTAGGAGGAGGCCGGATTTTTTTCTTTTAACAGCATGTGTGAATGTCCTGAAGGCTTATATACATGTTGTTAAATACATTTTTCTCAGCCTGATAGTCCAGAATTTATAGAAGTTTGTCACAAGTTGAGTCGGCGAATGTGTTTCAGTTCGAATTGGCGTTGTGCCCCTAATTCTTTCCCACATTGTGGGCAAAGAATGGGTAATTTGTTGTAGGAAGAAGAGGAATAGTGTACTAATATTGGTACCAGAAGAACGCGCCTCCGTAGGATGAAGAGGAATGTGGCGCGCTACGCCCCAGTCGGATCATGGAGAATCACATTTAGGTAGATATGGACACCAATTGCGTTCGAGAGCGTCGTACTTTCTGGGCCATCAGGCACTTTCCTATCTTTCACCTACATGATAGAAATTTTTGGTGTGATAACACTTCTAAAAAATGCACCAATTCTGGAGATGGAATGGCCGGCTGAAGGGGTAGGAGGAGGCCGGATTTTTTTCTTTTAACAGCATGTGTGAATGTCCTGAAGGCTTATATACATGTTGTTAAATACATTTTTCTCAGCCTGATAGTCCAGAATTTATAGAAGTTTGTCACAAGTTGAGTCGGCGAATGTGTTTCAGTTCGAATTGGCGTTGTGCCCCTAATTCTTTCCCACATTGTGGGCAAAGAATGGGTAATTTGTTGTAGGAAGAAGAGGAATAGTGTACTAATATTGGTACCAGAAGAACGCGCCTCCGTAGGATGAAGAGGAATGTGGCGCGCTACGCCCCAGTCGGATCATGGAGAATCACATTTAGGTAGATATGGACACCAATTGCGTTCGAGAGCGTCGTACTTTCTGGGCCATCAGGCACTTTCCTATCTTTCACCTACATGATAGAAATTTTTGGTGTGATAACACTTCTAAAAAATGCACCAATTCTGGAGATGGAATGGCCGGCTGAAGGGGTAGGAGGAGGCCGGATTTTTTCTTTTAACAGCATGTGTGAATGTCCTGAAGGCTTATATACATGTTGTTAAATACATTTTTCTCAGCCTGATAGTCCAGAATTTATAGAAGTTTGTCACAAGTTGAGTCGGCGAATGTGTTTCAGTTCGAATTGGCGTTGTGCCCCTAATTCTTTCCCACATTGTGGGCAAAGAATGGGTAATTTGTTGTAGGAAGAAGAGGAATAGTGTACTAATATTGGTACCAGAAGAACGCGCCTCCGTAGGATGAAGAGGAATGTGGCGCGCTACGCCCCAGTCGGATCATGGAGAATCACATTTAGGTAGATATGGACACCAATTGCGTTCGAGAGCGTCGTACTTTCTGGGCCATCAGGCACTTTCCTATCTTTCACCTACATGATAGAAATTTTTGGTGTGATAACACTTCTAAAAAATGCACCAATTCTGGAGATGGAATGGCCGGCTGAAGGGGTAGGAGGAGGCCGGATTTTTTCTTTTAACAGCATGTGTGAATGTCCTGAAGGCTTATATACATGTTGTTAAATACATTTTTCTCAGCCTGATAGTCCAGAATTTATAGAAGTTTGTCACAAGTTGAGTCGGCGAATGTGTTTCAGTTCGAATTGGCGTTGTGCCCCTAATTCTTTCCCACATTGTGGGCAAAGAATGGGTAATTTGTTGTAGGAAGAAGAGGAATAGTGTACTAATATTGGTACCAGAAGAACGCGCCTCCGTAGGATGAAGAGGAATGTGGCGCGCTACGCCCCAGTCGGATCATGGAGAATCACATTTAGGTAGATATGGACACCAATTGCGTTCGAGAGCGTCGTACTTTCTGGGCCATCAGGCACTTTCCTATCTTTCACCTACATGATAGGAATTTTTGGTGTGATAACACTTCTAAAAAATGCACCAATTCTGGAGATGGAATGGCCGGCTGAAGGGGTAGGAGGAGGCCGGATTTTTTTCTTTTAACAGCATGTGTGAATGTCCTGAAGGCTTATATACATGTTGTTAAATACATTTTTCTCAGCCTGATAGTCCAGAATTTATAGAAGTTTGTCACAAGTTGAGTCGGCGAATGTGTTTCAGTTCGAATTGGCGTTGTGCCCCTAATTCTTTCCCACATTGTGGGCAAAGAATGGGTAATTTGTTGTAGGAAGAAGAGGAATAGTGTACTAATATTGGTACCAGAAGAACGCGCCTCCGTAGGATGAAGAGGAATGTGGCGCGCTACGCCCCAGTCGGATCATGGAGAATCACATTTAGGTAGATATGGACACCAATTGCGTTCGAGAGCGTCGTACTTTCTGGGCAATCAGGCACTATCCTATCTTTCATCTACATGATAGGAATTTTTGATGTGATAACACTTCTAAAAAATGCACCAATTCAGGAGATGGAATGGCCGGCTGAAGGGGTAGGAGGCGGCCGGATTTTTTTCTTTTAACAGCATGTGTAAATGTCCTGAAGGCTTATATACATGTTGTTAAATACATTTTTCTCAGCCTGATAGTCCAGAATTTATAGAAGTTTGTCACAAGTTGAGTCGGCGAATGTGTTTCAGTTCGAATTGGCGTTGTGCCCCTAATTCTTTCCCACATTGTGGGCAAAGAATTGGTAATTTGTTGTAGGAAGAAGAGGTATAGTGTACTAATATTGGTACCAGAAGAACGCGCCTCCGTAGGATGAAGAGGAATGTGGCGCGCTACGCCCCAGTCGGATCATGGAGAATCACATTTAGGTAGATATGGACACCAATTGCGTTCGAGAGCGTCGTACTTTCTGGGCCATCAGGCACTTTCCTATCCTTCACCTACATGATAGGAATTTTTGGTGTGATAACACTTCTAAAAAATGCACCAATTCTGGAGATGGAATGGCCGGCTGAAGGGGTAGGAGGAGGCCGGATTTTTTTCTTTTAACAGCATGTGTGAATGTCCTGAAGGCTTATATACATGTTGTTAAATACATTTTTCTCAGCCTGATAGTCCAGAATATATAGAAGTTTGTCGCAAGTTGAGTCGGCGAATGTGTTTCAGTTCGAATTGGCGTTGTGCCCCTAATTCTTTCTCACATTGGGGGCAAAGAATGGGTAATTTGTTGTAGGAAGAAGAGGAATAGTGTACTAATATTGGTACCAGAAGAACGCGCCTCCGTAGGATGAAGAGGAATGTGGCGCGCTACGCCCCAGTCGGATCATGGAGAATCACATTTAGGTAGATATGGACACCAATTGCGTTCAAGAGCGTCGTACTTTCTGGGCCATCAGGCACTTTCCTATCTTTCACCTACATGATAGAAATTTTTGGTGTGATAACACTTCTAAAAAATGCACCAATTCTGGAGATGGAATGGCCGGCTGAAGGGGTAGGAGGAGGCCGGATTTTTTTCTTTTAACAGCATGTGTGAATGTCCTGAAGGCTTATATACATGTTGTTAAATACATTTTTCTCAGCCTGATAGTCCAGAATTTATAGAAGTTTGTCACAAGTTGAGTCGGCGAATGTGTTTCAGTTCGAATTGGCGTTGTGCCCCTAATTCTTTCCCACATTGTGGGCAAAGAATGGGTAATTTGTTGTAGGAAGAAGAGGAATAGTGTACTAATATTGGTACCAGAAGAACGCGCCTCCGTAGGATGAAGAGGAATGTGGCGCGCTACGCCCCAGTCGGATCATGGAGAATCACATTTAGGTAGATATGGACACCAATTGCGTTCGAGAGCGTCGTACTTTCTGGGCCATCAGGCACTTTCCTATCTTTCACCTACATGATAGGAATTTTTGGTGTGATAACACTTCTAAAAAATGCACCAATTCTGGAGATGGAATGGCCGGCTGAAGGGGTAGGAGGAGGCCGGATTTTTTTCTTTTAACAGCATGTGTGAATGTCCTGAAGGCTTATATACATGTTGTTAAATACATTTTTCTCAGCCTGATAGTCCAGAATTTATAGAAGTTTGTCACAAGTTGAGTCGGCGAATGTGTTTCAGTTCGAATTGGCGTTGTGCCCCTAATTCTTTCCCACATTGTGGGCAAAGAATGGGTAATTTGTTGTAGGAAGAAGAGGAATAGTGTACTAATATTGGTACCAGAAGAACGCGCCTCCGTAGGATGAAGAGGAATGTGGCGCGCTACGCCCCAGTCGGATCATGGAGAATCACATTTAGGTAGATATGGACACCAATTGCGTTCGAGAGCGTCGTACTTTCTGGGCCATCAGGCACTTTCCTATCTTTCACCTACATGATAGAAATTTTTGGTGTGATAACACTTCTAAAAAATGCACCAATTCTGGAGATGGAATGGCCGGCTGAAGGGGTAGGAGGAGGCCGGATTTTTTTCTTTTAACAGCATGTGTGAATGTCCTGAAGGCTTATATACATGTTGTTAAATACATTTTTCTCAGCCTGATAGTCCAGAATTTATAGAAGTTTGTCACAAGTTGAGTCGGCGAATGTGTTTCAGTTCGAATTGGCGTTGTGCCCCTAATTCTTTCCCACATTGTGGGCAAAGAATGGGTAATTTGTTGTAGGAAGAAGAGGAATAGTGTACTAATATTGGTACCAGAAGAACGCGCCTCCGTAGGATGAAGAGGAATGTGGCGCGCTACGCCCCAGTCGGATCATGGAGAATCACATTTAGGTAGATATGGACACCAATTGCGTTCGAGAGCGTCGTACTTTCTGGGCCATCAGGCACTTTCCTATCTTTCACCTACATGATAGAAATTTTTGGTGTGATAACACTTCTAAAAAATGCACCAATTCTGGAGATGGAATGGCCGGCTGAAGGGGTAGGAGGAGGCCGGATTTTTTCTTTTAACAGCATGTGTGAATGTCCTGAAGGCTTATATACATGTTGTTAAATACATTTTTCTCAGCCTGATAGTCCAGAATTTATAGAAGTTTGTCACAAGTTGAGTCGGCGAATGTGTTTCAGTTCGAATTGGCGTTGTGCCCCTAATTCTTTCCCACATTGTGGGCAAAGAATGGGTAATTTGTTGTAGGAAGAAGAGGAATAGTGTACTAATATTGGTACCAGAAGAACGCGCCTCCGTAGGATGAAGAGGAATGTGGCGCGCTACGCCCCAGTCGGATCATGGAGAATCACATTTAGGTAGATATGGACACCAATTGCGTTCGAGAGCGTCGTACTTTCTGGGCCATCAGGCACTTTCCTATCTTTCACCTACATGATAGAAATTTTTGGTGTGATAACACTTCTAAAAAATGCACCAATTCTGGAGATGGAATGGCCGGCTGAAGGGGTAGGAGGAGGCCGGATTTTTTCTTTTAACAGCATGTGTGAATGTCCTGAAGGCTTATATACATGTTGTTAAATACATTTTTCTCAGCCTGATAGTCCAGAATTTATAGAAGTTTGTCACAAGTTGAGTCGGCGAATGTGTTTCAGTTCGAATTGGCGTTGTGCCCCTAATTCTTTCCCACATTGTGGGCAAAGAATGGGTAATTTGTTGTAGGAAGAAGAGGAATAGTGTACTAATATTGGTACCAGAAGAACGCGCCTCCGTAGGATGAAGAGGAATGTGGCGCGCTACGCCCCAGTCGGATCATGGAGAATCACATTTAGGTAGATATGGACACCAATTGCGTTCGAGAGCGTCGTACTTTCTGGGCCATCAGGCACTTTCCTATCTTTCACCTACATGATAGGAATTTTTGGTGTGATAACACTTCTAAAAAATGCACCAATTCTGGAGATGGAATGGCCGGCTGAAGGGGTAGGAGGAGGCCGGATTTTTTTCTTTTAACAGC
Source organism: Rhinoderma darwinii (assembly GCF_050947455.1). Lineage (NCBI taxonomy): Eukaryota > Metazoa > Chordata > Amphibia > Anura > Rhinodermatidae > Rhinoderma > Rhinoderma darwinii. The sequence continues at coordinate 11,206 of NW_027464145.1, forward strand.
ATGTGTGAATGTCCTGAAGGCTTATATACATGTTGTTAAATACATTTTTCTCAGCCTGATAGTCCAGAATTTATAGAAGTTTGTCACAAGTTGAGTCGGCGAATGTGTTTCAGTTCGAATTGGCGTTGTGCCCCTAATTCTTTCCCACATTGTGGGCAAAGAATGGGTAATTTGTTGTAGGAAGAAGAGGAATAGTGTACTAATATTGGTACCAGAAGAACGCGCCTCCGTAGGATGAAGAGGAATGTGGCGCGCTACGCCCCAGTCGGATCATGGAGAATCACATTTAGGTAGATATGGACACCAATTGCGTTCGAGAGCGTCGTACTTTCTGGGCAATCAGGCACTATCCTATCTTTCATCTACATGATAGGAATTTTTGATGTGATAACACTTCTAAAAAATGCACCAATTCAGGAGATGGAATGGCCGGCTGAAGGGGTAGGAGGCGGCCGGATTTTTTTCTTTTAACAGCATGTGTAAATGTCCTGAAGGCTTATATACATGTTGTTAAATACATTTTTCTCAGCCTGATAGTCCAGAATTTATAGAAGTTTGTCACAAGTTGAGTCGGCGAATGTGTTTCAGTTCGAATTGGCGTTGTGCCCCTAATTCTTTCCCACATTGTGGGCAAAGAATTGGTAATTTGTTGTAGGAAGAAGAGGTATAGTGTACTAATATTGGTACCAGAAGAACGCGCCTCCGTAGGATGAAGAGGAATGTGGCGCGCTACGCCCCAGTCGGATCATGGAGAATCACATTTAGGTAGATATGGACACCAATTGCGTTCGAGAGCGTCGTACTTTCTGGGCCATCAGGCACTTTCCTATCCTTCACCTACATGATAGGAATTTTTGGTGTGATAACACTTCTAAAAAATGCACCAATTCTGGAGATGGAATGGCCGGCTGAAGGGGTAGGAGGAGGCCGGATTTTTTTCTTTTAACAGCATGTGTGAATGTCCTGAAGGCTTATATACATGTTGTTAAATACATTTTTCTCAGCCTGATAGTCCAGAATATATAGAAGTTTGTCGCAAGTTGAGTCGGCGAATGTGTTTCAGTTCGAATTGGCGTTGTGCCCCTAATTCTTTCTCACATTGGGGGCAAAGAATGGGTAATTTGTTGTAGGAAGAAGAGGAATAGTGTACTAATATTGGTACCAGAAGAACGCGCCTCCGTAGGATGAAGAGGAATGTGGCGCGCTACGCCCCAGTCGGATCATGGAGAATCACATTTAGGTAGATATGGACACCAATTGCGTTCGAGAGCGTCGTACTTTCTGGGCCATCAGGCACTTTCCTATCTTTCACCTACATGATAGAAATTTTTGGTGTGATAACACTTCTAAAAAATGCACCAATTCTGGAGATGGAATGGCCGGCTGAAGGGGTAGGAGGAGGCCGGATTTTTTTCTTTTAACAGCATGTGTGAATGTCCTGAAGGCTTATATACATGTTGTTAAATACATTTTTCTCAGCCTGATAGTCCAGAATATATAGAAGTTTGTCGCAAGTTGTGTCGGCGAATGTGTTTCAGTTCGAATTGGCGTTGTGCCCCTAATTCTTTCTCACATTGTGGGCAAAGAATGGGTAATTTGTTGTAGGAAGAAGAGGAATAGTGTACTAATATTGGTACCAGAAGAACGCGCCTCCGTAGGATGAAGAGGAATGTGGCGCGCTACGCCCCAGTCGGATCATGGAGAATCACATTTAGGTAGATATGGACACCAATTGCGTTCGAGAGCGTCGTACTTTCTGGGCCATCAGGCACTTTCCTATCTTTCACCTACATGATAGAAATTTTTGGTGTGATAACACTTCTAAAAAATGCACCAATTCTGGAGATGGAATGGCCGGCTGAAGGGGTAGGAGGAGGCCGGATTTTTTTCTTTTAACAGCATGTGTGAATGTCCTGAAGGCTTATATACATGTTGTTAAATACATTTTTCTCAGCCTGATAGTCCAGAATATATAGAAGTTTGTCGCAAGTTGAGTCGGCGAATGTGTTTCAGTTCGAATTGGCGTTGTGCCCCTAATTCTTTCTCACATTGTGGGCAAAGAATGGGTAATTTGTTGTAGGAAGAAGAGGAATAGTGTACTAATATTGGTACCAGAAGAACGCGCCTCCGTAGGATGAAGAGGAATGTGGCGCGCTACGCCCCAGTCGGATCATGGAGAATCACATTTAGGTAGATATGGACACCAATTGCGTTCGAGAACGTCGTACTTTCTGGGCCATCAGGCACTTTCCTATCTTTCACCTACATGATAGAAATTTTTGGTGTGATAACACTTCTAAAAAATGCACCAATTCTGGAGATGGAATGGCCGGCTGAAGGGGTAGGAGGAGGCCGGATTTTTTTCTTTTAACAGCATGTGTGAATGTCCTGAAGGCTTATATACATGTTGTTAAATACATTTTTCTCAGCCTGATAGTCCAGAATATATAGAAGTTTGTCGCAAGTTGTGTCGGCGAATGTGTTTCAGTTCGAATTGGCGTTGTGCCCCTAATTCTTTCTCACATTGTGGGCAAAGAATGGGTAATTTGTTGTAGGAAGAAGAGGAATAGTGTACTAATATTGGTACCAGAAGAACGCGCCTCCGTAGGATGAAGAGGAATGTGGCGCGCTACGCCCCAGTCGGATCATGGAGAATCACATTTAGGTAGATATGGACACCAATTGCGTTCGAGAGCGTCGTACTTTCTGGGCCATCAGGCACTTTCCTATCTTTCACCTACATGATAGAAATTTTTGGTGTGATAACACTTCTAAAAAATGCACCAATTCTGGAGATGGAATGGCCGGCTGAAGGGGTAGGAGGAGGCCGGATTTTTTTCTTTTAACAGCATGTGTGAATGTCCTGAAGGCTTATATACATGTTGTTAAATACATTTTTCTCAGCCTGATAGTCCAGAATATATAGAAGTTTGTCACAAGTTGAGTCGGCGAATGTGTTTCAGTTCGAATTGGCGTTGTGCCCCTAATTCTTTCCCACATTGTGGGCAAAGAATGGGTAATTTGTTGTAGGAAGAAGAGGAATAGTGTACTAATATTGGTACCAGAAGAACGCGCCTCCGTAGGATGAAGAGGAATGTGGCGCGCTACGCCCCAGTCGGATCATGGAGAATCACATTTAGGTAGATATGGACACCAATTGCGTTCGAGAACGTCGTACTTTCTGGGCCATCAGGCACTTTCCTATCTTTCACCTACATGATAGAAATTTTTGGTGTGATAACACTTCTAAAAAATGCACCAATTCTGGAGATGGAATGGCCGGCTGAAGGGGTAGGAGGAGGCCGGATTTTTTTCTTTTAACAGCATGTCTGAATGTCCTGAAGGCTTATATACATGTTGTTAAATACATTTTTCTCAGCCTGATAGTCCAGAATTTATAGAAGTTTGTCACAAGTTGAGTTGGCGAATGTGTTTCAGTTCGAATTGGCGTTGTGCCCCTAATTCTTTCCCACATTGTGGGCAAAGAATTGGTAATTTGTTGTAGGAAGAAGAGGAATAGTGTACTAATATTGGTACCAGAAGAACGCGCCTCCGTAGGATGAAGAGGAATGTGGCGCGCTACGCCCCAGTCGGATCATGGAGAATCACATTTAGGTAGATATGGACACCAATTGCGTTCAAGAGCGTCGTACTTTCTGGGCCATCAGGCACTTTCCTATCTTTCACCTACATGATAGAAATTTTTGGTGTGATAACACTTCTAAAAAATGTACCAATTCTGGAGATGGAATGGCCGGCTGAAGGGGTAGGAGGAGGCCGGATTTTTTTCTTTTAACAGCATGTGTGAATGTCCTGAAGGCTTATATACATGTTGTTAAATACATTTTTCTCAGCCTGATAGTCCAGAATTTATAGAAGTTTGTCACAAGTTGAGTCGGCGAATGTGTTTCAGTTCGAATTGGCGTTGTGCCCCTAATTCTTTCCCACATTGTGGGCAAAGAATGGGTAATTTGTTGTAGGAAGAAGAGGAATAGTGTACTAATATTGGTACCAGAAGAACGCGCCTCCGTAGGATGAAGAGGAATGTGGCGCGCTACGCTCCAGTCGGATCATGGAGAATCACATTTAGGTAGATATGGACACCAATTGCGTTCGAGAGCGTCGTACTTTCTGGGCCATCAGGCACTTTCCTATCTTTCACCTACATGATAGAAATTTTTGGTGTGATAACACTTCTAAAAAATGCACCAATTCTGGAGATGGAATGGCCGGCTGAAGGGGTAGGAGGAGGCCGGATTTTTTCTTTTAACAGCATGTGTGAATGTCCTGAAGGCTTATATACATGTTGTTAAATACATTTTTCTCAGCCTGATAGTCCAGAATTTATAGAAGTTTGTCACAAGTTGAGTCGGCGAATGTGTTTCAGTTCGAATTGGCGTTGTGCCCCTAATTCTTTCCCACATTGTGGGCAAAGAATGGGTAATTTGTTGTAGGAAGAAGAGGAATAGTGTACTAATATTGGTACCAGAAGAACGCGCCTCCGTAGGATGAAGAGGAATGTGGCGCGCTACGCCCCAGTCGGATCATGGAGAATCACATTTAGGTAGATATGGACACCAATTGCGTTCGAGAGCGTCGTACTTTCTGGGCCATCAGGCACTTTCCTATCTTTCACCTACATGATAGGAATTTTTGGTGTGATAACACTTCTAAAAAATGCACCAATTCTGGAGATGGAATGGCCGGCTGAAGGGGTAGGAGGAGGCCGGATTTTTTTCTTTTAACAGCATGTGTGAATGTCCTGAAGGCTTATATACATGTTGTTAAATACATTTTTCTCAGCCTGATAGTCCAGAATTTATAGAAGTTTGTCACAAGTTGAGTCGGCGAATGTGTTTCAGTTCGAATTGGCGTTGTGCCCCTAATTCTTTCCCACATTGTGGGCAAAGAATGGGTAATTTGTTGGAGGAAGAAGAGGAATAGTGTACTAATATTGGTACCAGAAGAACGCGCCTCGTAGGATGAAGAGGAATGTGGCGCGCTACGCCCCAGTCGGAGCATGGAGATCACATTTAGGTAGATATGGACACCAATTGCGTTCAAGAGCGTCGTACTTTCTGGGCCATCAGGCACTTTCCTATCTTTCACCTACATGATAGAAATTTTTGGTGTGATAACACTTCTAAAAAATGCACCAATTCTGAGGAGATGGAATGGCCGGCTGAAGGGGTAGGAGGAGGCCGGATTTTTTTCTTTTAACAGCATGTGTGAATGTCCTGAAGGCTTATATACATGTTGTTAAATACATTTTTCTCAGCCTGATAGTCCAGAATTTATAGAAGTTTGTCACAAGTTGAGTCGGCGAATGTGTTTCAGTTCGAATTGGCGTTGTGCCCCTAATTCTTTCCCACATTGTGGGCAAAGAATGGGTAATTTGTTGTAGGAAGAAGAGGAATAGTGTACTAATATTGGTACCAGAAGAACGCGCCTCCGTAGGATGAAGAGGAATGTGGCGCGCTACGCCCCAGTCGGATCATGGAGAATCACATTTAGGTAGATATGGACACCAATTGCGTTCGAGAGCGTCGTACTTTCTGGGCCATCAGGCACTTTCCTATCTTTCACCTACATGATAGAAATTTTTGGTGTGATAACACTTCTAAAAAATGCACCAATTCTGGAGATGGAATGGCCGGCTGAAGGGGTAGGAGGAGGCCGGATTTTTTCTTTTAACAGCATGTGTGAATGTCCTGAAGGCTTATATACATGTTGTTAAATACATTTTTCTCAGCCTGATAGTCCAGAATTTATAGAAGTTTGTCACAAGTTGAGTCGGCGAATGTGTTTCAGTTCGAATTGGCGTTGTGCCCCTAATTCTTTCCCACATTGTGGGCAAAGAATGGGTAATTTGTTGTAGGAAGAAGAGGAATAGTGTACTAATATTGGTACCAGAAGAACGCGCCTCCGTAGGATGAAGAGGAATGTGGCGCGCTACGCCCCAGTCGGATCATGGAGAATCACATTTAGGTAGATATGGACACCAATTGCGTTCAAGAGCGTCGTACTTTCTGGGCCATCAGGCACTTTCCTATCTTTCACCTACATGATAGAAATTTTTGGTGTGATAACACTTCTAAAAAATGCACCAATTCTGGAGATGGAATGGCCGGCTGAAGGGGTAGGAGGAGGCCGGATTTTTTTCTTTTAACAGCATGTGTGAATGTCCTGAAGGCTTATATACATGTTGTTAAATAAATTTTTCTCAGCCTGATAGTCCAGAATTTATAGAAGTTTGTCACAAGTTGAGTCGGCGAATGTGTTTCAGTTCGAATTGGCGTTGTGCCCCTAATTCTTTCCCACATTGTGGGCAAAGAATGGGTAATTTGTTGTAGGAAGAAGAGGAATAGTGTACTAATATTGGTACCAGAAGAACGCGCCTCCGTAGGATGAAGAGGAATGTGGCGCGCTACGCCCCAGTCGGATCATGGAGAATCACATTTAGGTAGATATGGACACCAATTGCGTTCGAGAGCGTCGTACTTTCTGGGCCATCAGGCACTTTCCTATCTTTCACCTACATGATAGAAATTTTTGGTGTGATAACACTTCTAAAAAATGCACCAATTCTGGAGATGGAATGGCCGGCTGAAGGGGTAGGAGGAGGCCGGATTTTTTCTTTTAACAGCATGTGTGAATGTCCTGAAGGCTTATATACATGTTGTTAAATACATTTTTCTCAGCCTGATAGTCCAGAATTTATAGAAGTTTGTCACAAGTTGAGTCGGCGAATGTGTTTCAGTTCGAATTGGCGTTGTGCCCCTAATTCTTTCCCACATTGTGGGCAAAGAATGGGTAATTTGTTGTAGGAAGAAGAGGAATAGTGTACTAATATTGGTACCAGAAGAACGCGCCTCCGTAGGATGAAGAGGAATGTGGCGCGCTACGCCCCAGTCGGATCATGGAGAATCACATTTAGGTAGATATGGACACCAATTGCGTTCGAGAGCGTCATACTTTCTGGGCCATCAGGCACTTTCCTATCTTTCACCTACATGATAGGAATTTTTGGTGTGATAACACTTCTAAAAAATGCACCAATTCTGGAGATGGAATGGCCGGCTGAAGGGGTAGGAGGAGGCCGGATTTTTTTCTTTTAACAGCATGTGTGAATGTCCTGAAGGCTTATATACATGTTGTTAAATACATTTTTCTCAGCCTGATAGTCCAGAATTTATAGAAGTTTGTCACAAGTTGAGTCGGCGAATGTGTTTCAGTTCGAATTGGCGTTGTGCCCCTAATTCTTTCCCACATTGTGGGCAAAGAATGGGTAATTTGTTGTAGGAAGAAGAGGAATAGTGTACTAATATTGGTACCAGAAGAACGCGCCTCCGTAGGATGAAGAGGAATTTGGCGCGCTACGCCCCAGTCGGATCATGGAGAATCACATTTAGGTAGATATGGACACCAATTGCGTTCGAGAGCGTCGTACTTTCTGGGCCATCAGGCACTTTCCTATCTTTCACCTACATGATAGAAATTTTTGGTGTGATAACACTTCTAAAAAATGCACCAATTCTGGAGATGGAATGGCCGGCTGAAGGGGTAGGAGGAGGCCGGATTTTTTTCTTTTAACAGCATGTGTGAATGTCCTGAAGGCTTATATACATGTTGTTAAATACATTTTTCTCAGCCTGATAGTCCAGAATTTATAGAAGTTTGTCACAAGTTGAGTCGGCGAATGTGTTTCAGTTCGAATTGGCGTTGTGCCCCTAATTCTTTCCCACATTGTGGGCAAAGAATGGGTAATTTGTTGTAGGAAGAAGAGGAATAGTGTACTAATATTGGTACCAGAAGAACGCGCCTCCGTAGGATGAAGAGGAATGTGGCGCGCTACGCCCCAGTCGGATCATGGAGAATCACATTTAGGTAGATATGGACACCAATTGCGTTCGAGAGCGTCGTACTTTCTGGGCCATCAGGCACTTTCCTATCTTTCACCTACATGATAGAAATTTTTGGTGTGATAACACTTCTAAAAAATGCACCAATTCTGGAGATGGAATGGCCGGCTGAAGGGGTAGGAGGAGGCCGGATTTTTTCTTTTAACAGCATGTGTGAATGTCCTGAAGGCTTATATACATGTTGTTAAATACATTTTTCTCAGCCTGATAGTCCAGAATTTATAGAAGTTTGTCACAAGTTGAGTCGGCGAATGTGTTTCAGTTCGAATTGGCGTTGTGCCCCTAATTCTTTCCCACATTGTGGGCAAAGAATGGGTAATTTGTTGTAGGAAGAAGAGGAATAGTGTACTAATATTGGTACCAGAAGAACGCGCCTCCGTAGGATGAAGAGGAATGTGGCGCGCTACGCCCCAGTCGGATCATGGAGAATCACATTTAGGTAGATATGGACACCAATTGCGTTCGAGAGCGTCGTACTTTCTGGGCCATCAGGCACTTTCCTATCTTTCACCTACATGATAGGAATTTTTGGTGTGATAACACTTCTAAAAAATGCACCAATTCTGGAGATGGAATGGCCGGCTGAAGGGGTAGGAGGAGGCCGGATTTTTTTCTTTTAACAGCATGTGTGAATGTCCTGAAGGCTTATATACATGTTGTTAAATACATTTTTCTCAGCCTGATAGTCCAGAATTTATAGAAGTTTGTCACAAGTTGAGTCGGCGAATGTGTTTCAGTTCGAATTGGCGTTGTGCCCCTAATTATTTCCCACATTGTGGGCAAAGAATGGGTAATTTGTTGTAGGAAGAAGAGGAATAGTGTACTAATATTGGTACCAGAAGAACGCGCCTCCGTAGGATGAAGAGGAATGTGGCGCGCTACGCCCCAGTCGGATCATGGAGAATCACATTTAGGTAGATATGGACACCAATTGCGTTCGAGAGCGTCGTACTTTCTGGGCCATCAGGCACTTTCCTATCTTTCACCTACATGATAGAAATTTTTGGTGTGATAACACTTCTAAAAAATGCACCAATTCTGGAGATGGAATGGCCGGCTGAAGGGGTAGGAGGAGGCCGGATTTTTTTCTTTTAACAGCATGTGTGAATGTCCTGAAGGCTTATATACATGTTGTTAAATACATTTTTCTCAGCCTGATAGTCCAGAATTTATAGAAGTTTGTCACAAGTTGAGTCGGCGAATGTGTTTCAGTTCGAATTGGCGTTGTGCCCCTAATTCTTTCCCACATTGTGGGCAAAGAATGGGTAATTTGTTGTAGGAAGAAGAGGAATAGTGTACTAATATTGGTACCAGAAGAACGCGCCTCCGTAGGATGAAGAGGAATGTGGCGCGCTACGCCCCAGTCGGATCATGGAGAATCACATTTAGGTAGATATGGACACCAATTGCGTTCGAGAGCGTCGTACTTTCTGGGCAATCAGGCACTATCCTATCTTTCATCTACATGATAGGAATTTTTGATGTGATAACACTTCTAAAAAATGCACCAATTCAGGTGATGGAATGGCCGGCTGAAGGGGTAGGAGGCGGCCGGATTTTTTTCTTTTAACAGCATGTGTAAATGTCCTGAAGGCTTATATACATGTTGTTAAATACATTTTTCTCAGCCTGATAGTCCAGAATTTATAGAAGTTTGTCACAAGTTGAGTCGGCGAATGTGTTTCAGTTCGAATTGGCGTTGTGCCCCTAATTCTTTCCCACATTGTGGGCAAAGAATTGGTAATTTGTTGTAGGAAGAAGAGGTATAGTGTACTAATATTGGTACCAGAAGAACGCGCCTCCGTAGGATGAAGAGGAATGTGGCGCGCTACGCCCCAGTCGGATCATGGAGAATCACATTTAGGTAGATATGGACACCAATTGCGTTCGAGAGCGTCGTACTTTCTGGGCCATCAGGCACTTTCCTATCCTTCACCTACATGATAGGAATTTTTGGTGTGATAACACTTCTAAAAAATGCACCAATTCTGGAGATGGAATGGCCGGCTGAAGGGGTAGGAGGAGGCCGGATTTTTTTCTTTTAACAGCATGTGTGAATGTCCTGAAGGCTTATATACATGTTGTTAAATACATTTTTCTCAGCCTGATAGTCCAGAATATATAGAAGTTTGTCGCAAGTTGAGTCGGCGAATGTGTTTCAGTTCGAATTGGCGTTGTGCCCCTAATTCTTTCTCACATTGGGGGCAAAGAATGGGTAATTTGTTGTAGGAAGAAGAGGAATAGTGTACTAATATTGGTACCAGAAGAACGCGCCTCCGTAGGATGAAGAGGAATGTGGCGCGCTACGCCCCAGTCGGATCATGGAGAATCACATTTAGGTAGATATGGACACCAATTGCGTTCGAGAGCGTCGTACTTTCTGGGCCATCAGGCACTTTCCTATCTTTCACCTACATGATAGAAATTTTTGGTGTGATAACACTTCTAAAAAATGCACCAATTCTGGAGATGGAATGGCCGGCTGAAGGGGTAGGAGGAGGCCGGATTTTTTTCTTTTAACAGCATGTGTGAATGTCCTGAAGGCTTATATACATGTTGTTAAATACATTTTTCTCAGCCTGATAGTCCAGAATATATAGAAGTTTGTCGCAAGTTGTGTCGGCGAATGTGTTTCAGTTCGAATTGGCGTTGTGCCCCTAATTCTTTCTCACATTGTGGGCAAAGAATGGGTAATTTGTTGTAGGAAGAAGAGGAATAGTGTACTAATATTGGTACCAGAAGAACGCGCCTCCGTAGGATGAAGAGGAATGTGGCGCGCTACGCCCCAGTCGGATCATGGAGAATCACATTTAGGTAGATATGGACACCAATTGCGTTCGAGAGCGTCGTACTTTCTGGGCCATCAGGCACTTTCCTATCTTTCACCTACATGATAGAAATTTTTGGTGTGATAACACTTCTAAAAAATGCACCAATTCTGGAGATGGAATGGCCGGCTGAAGGGGTAGGAGGAGGCCGGATTTTTTTCTTTTAACAGCATGTGTGAATGTCCTGAAGGCTTATATACATGTTGTTAAATACATTTTTCTCAGCCTGATAGTCCAGAATATATAGAAGTTTGTCGCAAGTTGAGTCGGCGAATGTGTTTCAGTTCGAATTGGCGTTGTGCCCCTAATTCTTTCTCACATTGTGGGCAAAGAATGGGTAATTTGTTGTAGGAAGAAGAGGAATAGTGTACTAATATTGGTACCAGAAGAACGCGCCTCCGTAGGATGAAGAGGAATGTGGCGCGCTACGCCCCAGTCGGATCATGGAGAATCACATTTAGGTAGATATGGACACCAATTGCGTTCGAGAGCGTCGTACTTTCTGGGCCATCAGGCACTTTCCTATCTTTCACCTACATGATAGGAATTTTTGGTGTGATAACACTTCTAAAAAATGCACCAATTCTGGAGATGGAATGGCCGGCTGAAGGGGTAGGAGGAGGCCGGATTTTTTTCTTTTAACAGCATGTGTGAATGTCCTGAAGGCTTATATACATGTTGTTAAATACATTTTTCTCAGCCTGATAGTCCAGAATTTATAGAAGTTTGTCACAAGTTGAGTCGGCGAATGTGTTTCAGTTCGAATTGGCGTTGTGCCCCTAATTCTTTCCCACATTGTGGGCAAAGAATGGGTAATTTGTTGTAGGAAGAAGAGGAATAGTGTACTAATATTGGTACCAGAAGAACGCGCCTCCGTAGGATGAAGAGGAATGTGGCGCGCTACGCCCCAGTCGGATCATGGAGAATCACATTTAGGTAGATATGGACACCAATTGCGTTCGAGAGCGTCGTACTTTCTGGGCCATCAGGCACTTTCCTATCTTTCACCTACATGATAGAAATTTTTGGTGTGATAACACTTCTAAAAAATGCACCAATTCTGGAGATGGAATGGCCGGCTGAAGGGGTAGGAGGAGGCCGGATTTTTTTCTTTTAACAGCATGTGTGAATGTCCTGAAGGCTTATATACATGTTGTTAAATACATTTTTCTCAGCCTGATAGTCCAGAATTTATAGAAGTTTGTCACAAGTTGAGTCGGCGAATGTGTTTCAGTTCGAATTGGCGTTGTGCCCCTAATTCTTTCCCACATTGTGGGCAAAGAATGGGTAATTTGTTGTAGGAAGAAGAGGAATAGTGTACTAATATTGGTACCAGAAGAACGCGCCTCCGTAGGATGAAGAGGAATGTGGCGCGCTACGCCCCAGTCGGATCATGGAGAATCACATTTAGGTAGATATGGACACCAATTGCGTTCGAGAGCGTCGTACTTTCTGGGCCATCAGGCACTTTCCTATCTTTCACCTACATGATAGAAATTTTTGGTGTGATAACACTTCTAAAAAATGCACCAATTCTGGAGATGGAATGGCCGGCTGAAGGGGTAGGAGGAGGCCGGATTTTTTCTTTTAACAGCATGTGTGAATGTCCTGAAGGCTTATATACATGTTGTTAAATACATTTTTCTCAGCCTGATAGTCCAGAATTTATAGAAGTTTGTCACAAGTTGAGTCGGCGAATGTGTTTCAGTTCGAATTGGCGTTGTGCCCCTAATTCTTTCCCACATTGTGGGCAAAGAATGGGTAATTTGTTGTAGGAAGAAGAGGAATAGTGTACTAATATTGGTACCAGAAGAACGCGCCTCCGTAGGATGAAGAGGAATGTGGCGCGCTACGCCCCAGTCGGATCATGGAGAATCACATTTAGGTAGATATGGACACCAATTGCGTTCGAGAGCGTCATACTTTCTGGGCCATCAGGCACTTTCCTATCTTTCACCTACATGATAGGAATTTTTGGTGTGATAACATTTCTAAAAAATGCACCAATTCTGGAGATGGAATGGCCGGCTGAAGGGGTAGGAGGAGGCCGGATTTTTTTCTTTTAACAGCATGTGTGAATGTCCTGAAGGCTTATATACATGTTGTTAAATACATTTTTCTCAGCCTGATAGTCCAGAATATATAGAAGTTTGTCGCAAGTTGTGTCGGCGAATGTGTTTCAGTTCGAATTGGCGTTGTGCCCCTAATTCTTTCTCACATTGTGGGCAAAGAATGGGTAATTTGTTGTAGGAAGAAGAGGAATAGTGTACTAATATTGGTACCAGAAGAACGCGCCTCCGTAGGATGAAGAGGAATGTGGCGCGCTACGCCCCAGTCGGATCATGGAGAATCACATTTAGGTAGATATGGACACCAATTGCGTTCGAGAGCGTCGTACTTTCTGGGCCATCAGGCACTTTCCTATCTTTCACCTACATGATAGAAATTTTTGGTGTGATAACACTTCTAAAAAATGCACCAATTCTGGAGATGGAATGGCCGGCTGAAGGGGTAGGAGGAGGCCGGATTTTTTTCTTTTAACAGCATGTGTGAATGTCCTGAAGGCTTATATACATGTTGTTAAATACATTTTTCTCAGCCTGATAGTCCAGAATTTATAGAAGTTTGTCACAAGTTGAGTCGGCGAATGTGTTTCAGTTCGAATTGGCGTTGTGCCCCTAATTCTTTCCCACATTGTGGGCAAAGAATGGGTAATTTGTTGTAGGAAGAAGAGGAATAGTGTACTAATATTGGTACCAGAAGAACGCGCCTCCGTAGGATGAAGAGGAATGTGGCGCGCTACGCCCCAGTCGGATCATGGAGAATCACATTTAGGTAGATATGGACACCAATTGCGTTCGAGAGCGTCGTACTTTCTGGGCCATCAGGCACTTTCCTATCTTTCACCTACATGATAGGAATTTTTGGTGTGATAACACTTCTAAAAAATGCACCAATTCTGGAGATGGAATGGCCGGCTGAAGGGGTAGGAGGAGGCCGGATTTTTTTCTTTTAACAGCATGTGTGAATGTCCTGAAGGCTTATATACATGTTGTTAAATACATTTTTCTCAGCCTGATAGTCCAGAATTTATAGAAGTTTGTCACAAGTTGAGTCGGCGAATGTGTTTCAGTTCGAATTGGCGTTGTGCCCCTAATTCTTTCCCACATTGTGGGCAAAGAATTGGTAATTTGTTGTAGGAAGAAGAGGAATAGTGTACTAATATTGGTACCAGAAGAACGCGCCTCCGTAGGATGAAGAGGAATGTGGCGCGCTACGCCCCAGTCGGATCATGGAGAATCACATTTAGGTAGATATGGACACCAATTGCGTTCGAGAGCGTCGTACTTTCTGGGCCATCAGGCACTTTCCTATCCTTCACCTACATGATAGGAATTTTTGGTGTGATAACACTTCTAAAAAATGCACCAATTCTGGAGATGGAATGGCCGGCTGAAGGGGTAGGAGGAGGCCGGATTTTTTTCTTTTAACAGCATGTGTGAATGTCCTGAAGGCTTATATACATGTTGTTAAATACATTTTTCTCAGCCTGATAGTCCAGAATATATAGAAGTTTGTCGCAAGTTGAGTCGGCGAATGTGTTTCAGTTCGAATTGGCGTTGTGCCCCTAATTCTTTCTCACATTGGGGGCAAAGAATGGGTAATTTGTTGTAGGAAGAAGAGGAATAGTGTACTAATATTGGTACCAGAAGAACGCGCCTCCGTAGGATGAAGAGGAATGTGGCGCGCTACGCCCCAGTCGGATCATGGAGAATCACATTTAGGTAGATATGGACACCAATTGCGTTCGAGAGCGTCGTACTTTCTGGGCCATCAGGCACTTTCCTATCTTTCACCTACATGATAGGAATTTTTGGTGTGATAACACTTCTAAAAAATGCACCAATTCTGGAGATGGAATGGCCGGCTGAAGGGGTAGGAGGAGGCCGGATTTTTTTCTTTTAACAGCATGTGTGAATGTCCTGAAGGCTTATATACATGTTGTTAAATACATTTTTCTCAGCCTGATAGTCCAGAATTTATAGAAGTTTGTCACAAGTTGAGTCGGCGAATGTGTTTCAGTTCGAATTGGCGTTGTGCCCCTAATTCTTTCCCACATTGTGGGCAAAGAATGGGTAATTTGTTGTAGGAAGAAGAGGAATAGTGTACTAATATTGGTACCAGAAGAACGCGCCTCCGTAGGATGAAGAGGAATGTGGCGCGCTACGCCCCAGTCGGATCATGGAGAATCACATTTAGGTAGATATGGACACCAATTGCGTTCGAGAGCGTCGTACTTTCTGGGCCATCAGGCACTTTCCTATCTTTCACCTACATGATAGAAATTTTTGGTGTGATAACACTTCTAAAAAATGCACCAATTCTGGAGATGGAATGGCCGGCTGAAGGGGTAGGAGGAGGCCGGATTTTTTTCTTTTAACAGCATGTGTGAATGTCCTGAAGGCTTATATACATGTTGTTAAATACATTTTTCTCAGCCTGATAGTCCAGAATTTATAGAAGTTTGTCACAAGTTGAGTCGGCGAATGTGTTTCAGTTCGAATTGGCGTTGTGCCCCTAATTCTTTCCCACATTGTGGGCAAAGAATGGGTAATTTGTTGTAGGAAGAAGAGGAATAGTGTACTAATATTGGTACCAGAAGAACGCGCCTCCGTAGGATGAAGAGGAATGTGGCGCGCTACGCCCCAGTCGGATCATGGAGAATCACATTTAGGTAGATATGGACACCAATTGCGTTCGAGAGCGTCGTACTTTCTGGGCCATCAGGCACTTTCCTATCTTTCACCTACATGATAGAAATTTTTGGTGTGATAACACTTCTAAAAAATGCACCAATTCTGGAGATGGAATGGCCGGCTGAAGGGGTAGGAGGAGGCCGGATTTTTTCTTTTAACAGCATGTGTGAATGTCCTGAAGGCTTATATACATGTTGTTAAATACATTTTTCTCAGCCTGATAGTCCAGAATTTATAGAAGTTTGTCACAAGTTGAGTCGGCGAATGTGTTTCAGTTCGAATTGGCGTTGTGCCCCTAATTCTTTCCCACATTGTGGGCAAAGAATGGGTAATTTGTTGTAGGAAGAAGAGGAATAGTGTACTAATATTGGTACCAGAAGAACGCGCCTCCGTAGGATGAAGAGGAATGTGGCGCGCTACGCCCCAGTCGGATCATGGAGAATCACATTTAGGTAGATATGGACACCAATTGCGTTCGAGAGCGTCGTACTTTCTGGGCCATCAGGCACTTTCCTATCTTTCACCTACATGATAGAAATTTTTGGTGTGATAACACTTCTAAAAAATGCACCAATTCTGGAGATGGAATGGCCGGCTGAAGGGGTAGGAGGAGGCCGGATTTTTTCTTTTAACAGCATGTGTGAATGTCCTGAAGGCTTATATACATGTTGTTAAATACATTTTTCTCAGCCTGATAGTCCAGAATTTATAGAAGTTTGTCACAAGTTGAGTCGGCGAATGTGTTTCAGTTCGAATTGGCGTTGTGCCCCTAATTCTTTCCCACATTGTGGGCAAAGAATGGGTAATTTGTTGTAGGAAGAAGAGGAATAGTGTACTAATATTGGTACCAGAAGAACGCGCCTCCGTAGGATGAAGAGGAATGTGGCGCGCTACGCCCCAGTCGGATCATGGAGAATCACATTTAGGTAGATATGGACACCAATTGCGTTCGAGAGCGTCGTACTTTCTGGGCCATCAGGCACTTTCCTATCTTTCACCTACATGATTGGAATTTTTGGTGTGATAACACTTCTAAAAAATGCACCAATTCTGGAGATGGAATGGCCGGCTGAAGGGGTAGGAGGAGGCCGGATTTTTTTCTTTTAACAGCATGTGTGAATGTCCTGAAGGCTTATATACATGTTGTTAAATACATTTTTCTCAGCCTGATAGTCCAGAATTTATAGAAGTTTGTCACAAGTTGAGTCGGCGAATGTGTTTCAGTTCGAATTGGCGTTGTGCCCCTAATTCTTTCCCACATTGTGGGCAAAGAATGGGTAATTTGTTGTAGGAAGAAGAGGAATAGTGTACTAATATTGGTACCAGAAGAACGCGCCTCCGTAGGATGAAGAGGAATGTGGCGCGCTACGCCCCAGTCGGATCATGGAGAATCACATTTAGGTAGATATGGACACCAATTGCGTTCGAGAGCGTCGTACTTTCTGGGCCATCAGGCACTTTCCTATCTTTCACCTACATGATAGAAATTTTTGGTGTGATAACACTTCTAAAAAATGCACCAATTCTGGAGATGGAATGGCCGGCTGAAGGGGTAGGAGGAGGCCGGATTTTTTTCTTTTAACAGCATGTGTGAATGTCCTGAAGGCTTATATACATGTTGTTAAATACATTTTTCTCAGCCTGATAGTCCAGAATTTATAGAAGTTTGTCACAAGTTGAGTCGGCGAATGTGTTTCAGTTCGAATTGGCGTTGTGCCCCTAATTCTTTCCCACATTGTGGGCAAAGAATGGGTAATTTGTTGTAGGAAGAAGAGGAATAGTGTACTAATATTGGTACCAGAAGAACGCGCCTCCGTAGGATGAAGAGGAATGTGGCGCGCTACGCCCCAGTCGGATCATGGAGAATCACATTTAGGTAGATATGGACACCAATTGCGTTCGAGAGCGTCGTACTTTCTGGGCAATCAGGCACTATCCTATCTTTCATCTACATGATAGGAATTTTTGATGTGATAACACTTCTAAAAAATGCACCAATTCAGGAGATGGAATGGCCGGCTGAAGGGGTAGGAGGCGGCCGGATTTTTTTCTTTTAACAGCATGTGTAAATGTCCTGAAGGCTTATATACATGTTGTTAAATACATTTTTCTCAGCCTGATAGTCCAGAATTTATAGAAGTTTGTCACAAGTTGAGTCGGCGAATGTGTTTCAGTTCGAATTGGCGTTGTGCCCCTAATTCTTTCCCACATTGTGGGCAAAGAATTGGTAATTTGTTGTAGGAAGAAGAGGTATAGTGTACTAATATTGGTACCAGAAGAACGCGCCTCCGTAGGATGAAGAGGAATGTGGCGCGCTACGCCCCAGTCGGATCATGGAGAATCACATTTAGGTAGATATGGACACCAATTGCGTTCGAGAGCGTCGTACTTTCTGGGCCATCAGGCACTTTCCTATCCTTCACCTACATGATAGGAATTTTTGGTGTGATAACACTTCTAAAAAATGCACCAATTCTGGAGATGGAATGGCCGGCTGAAGGGGTAGGAGGAGGCCGGATTTTTTTCTTTTAACAGCATGTGTGAATGTCCTGAAGGCTTATATACATGTTGTTAAATACATTTTTCTCAGCCTGATAGTCCAGAATATATAGAAGTTTGTCGCAAGTTGAGTCGGCGAATGTGTTTCAGTTCGAATTGGCGTTGTGCCCCTAATTCTTTCTCACATTGGGGGCAAAGAATGGGTAATTTGTTGTAGGAAGAAGAGGAATAGTGTACTAATATTGGTACCAGAAGAACGCGCCTCCGTAGGATGAAGAGGAATGTGGCGCGCTACGCCCCAGTCGGATCATGGAGAATCACATTTAGGTAGATATGGACACCAATTGCGTTCGAGAGCGTCGTACTTTCTGGGCCATCAGGCACTTTCCTATCTTTCACCTACATGATAGAAATTTTTGGTGTGATAACACTTCTAAAAAATGCACCAATTCTGGAGATGGAATGGCCGGCTGAAGGGGTAGGAGGAGGCCGGATTTTTTTCTTTTAACAGCATGTGTGAATGTCCTGAAGGCTTATATACATGTTGTTAAATACATTTTTCTCAGCCTGATAGTCCAGAATATATAGAAGTTTGTCGCAAGTTGTGTCGGCGAATGTGTTTCAGTTCGAATTGGCGTTGTGCCCCTAATTCTTTCTCACATTGTGGGCAAAGAATGGGTAATTTGTTGTAGGAAGAAGAGGAATAGTGTACTAATATTGGTACCAGAAGAACGCGCCTCCGTAGGATGAAGAGGAATGTGGCGCGCTACGCCCCAGTCGGATCATGGAGAATCACATTTAGGTAGATATGGACACCAATTGCGTTCGAGAGCGTCGTACTTTCTGGGCCATCAGGCACTTTCCTATCTTTCACCTACATGATAGAAATTTTTGGTGTGATAACACTTCTAAAAAATGCACCAATTCTGGAGATGGAATGGCCGGCTGAAGGGGTAGGAGGAGGCCGGATTTTTTTCTTTTAACAGCATGTGTGAATGTCCTGAAGGCTTATATACATGTTGTTAAATACATTTTTCTCAGCCTGATAGTCCAGAATTTATAGAAGTTTGTCACAAGTTGAGTTGGCGAATGTGTTTCAGTTCGAATTGGCGTTGTGCCCCTAATTCTTTCCCACATTGTGGGCAAAGAATTGGTTATTTGTTGTAGGAAGAAGAGGAATAGTGTACTAATATTGGTACCAGAAGAACGCGCCTCCGTAGGATGAAGAGGAATGTGGCGCGCTACGCCCCAGTCGGATCATGGAGAATCACATTTAGGTAGATATGGACACCAATTGCGTTCGAGAGCGTCATACTTTCTGGGCCATCAGGCACTTTCCTATCCTTCACCTACATGATAGGAATTTTTGGTGTGATAACACTTCTAAAAAATGCACCAATTCTGGAGATGGAATGGCCGGCTGAAGGGGTAGGAGGAGGCCGGATTTTTTTCTTTTAACAGCATGTGTGAATGTCCTGAAGGCTTATATACATGTTGTTAAATAAATTTTTCTCAGCCTGATAGTCCAGAATATATAGAAGTTTGTCGCAAGTTGAGTCGGCAAATGTGTTTCAGTTCGAATTGGCGTTGTGCCCCTAATTCTTTCTCACATTGTGGGCAAAGAATGGGTAATTTGTTGTAAGAAGAAGAGGAATAGTGTACTAATATTGGTACCAGAAGAACGCGCCTCCGTAGGATGAAGAGGAATGTGGCGCGCTACGCCCCAGTCGGATCATGGAGAATCACATTTAGGTAGATATGGACACCAATTGCGTTCGAGAGCGTCGTACTTTCTGGGCCATCAGGCACTTTCCTATCTTTCACCTACATGATAGAAATTTTTGGTGTGATAACACTTCTAAAAAATGCACCAATTCTGGAGATGGAATGGCCGGCTGAAGGGGTAGGAGGAGGCCGGATTTTTTTCTTTTAACAGCATGTGTGAATGTCCTGAAGGCTTATATACATGTTGTTAAATACATTTTTCTCAGCCTGATAGTCCAGAATTTATAGAAGTTTGTCACAAGTTGAGTCGGCGAATGTGTTTCAGTTCGAATTGGCGTTGTGCCCCTAATTCTTTCCCACATTGTGGGCAAAGAATGGGTAATTTGTTGTAGGAAGAAGAGGAATAGTGTACTAATATTGGTACCAGAAGAACGCGCCTCCGTAGGATGAAGAGGAATGTGGCGCGCTACGCCCCAGTCGGATCATGGAGAATCACATTTAGGTAGATATGGACACCAATTGCGTTCAAGAGCGTCGTACTTTCTGGGCCATCAGGCACTTTCCTATCTTTCACCTACATGATAGAAATTTTTGGTGTGATAACACTTCTAAAAAATGCACCAATTCTGGAGATGGAATGGCCGGCTGAAGGGGTAGGAGGAGGCCGGATTTTTTTCTTTTAACAGCATGTGTGAATGTCCTGAAGGCTTATATACATGTTGTTAAATACATTTTTCTCAGCCTGATAGTCCAGAATTTATAGAAGTTTGTCACAAGTTGAGTCGGCGAATGTGTTTCAGTTCGAATTGGCGTTGTGCCCCTAATTCTTTCCCACATTGTGGGCAAAGAATGGGTAATTTGTTGTAGGAAGAAGAGGAATAGTGTACTAATATTGGTACCAGAAGAACGCGCCTCCGTAGGATGAAGAGGAATGTGGCGCGCTACGCTCCAGTCGGATCATGGAGAATCACATTTAGGTAGATATGGACACCAATTGCGTTCGAGAGCGTCGTACTTTCTGGGCCATCAGGCACTTTCCTATCTTTCACCTACATGATAGAAATTTTTGGTGTGATAACACTTCTAAAAAATGCACCAATTCTGGAGATGGAATGGCCGGCTGAAGGGGTAGGAGGAGGCCGGATTTTTTCTTTTAACAGCATGTGTGAATGTCCTGAAGGCTTATATACATGTTGTTAAATACATTTTTCTCAGCCTGATAGTCCAGAATTTATAGAAGTTTGTCACAAGTTGAGTCGGCGAATGTGTTTCAGTTCGAATTGGCGTTGTGCCCCTAATTCTTTCCCACATTGTGGGCAAAGAATGGGTAATTTGTTGTAGGAAGAAGAGGAATAGTGTACTAATATTGGTACCAGAAGAACGCGCCTCCGTAGGATGAAGAGGAATGTGGCGCGCTACGCCCCAGTCGGATCATGGAGAATCACATTTAGGTAGATATGGACACCAATTGCGTTCGAGAGCGTCGTACTTTCTGGGCCATCAGGCACTTTCCTATCTTTCACCTACATGATAGAAATTTTTGGTGTGATAACACTTCTAAAAAATGCACCAATTCTGGAGATGGAATGGCCGGCTGAAGGGGTAGGAGGAGGCCGGATTTTTTTCTTTTAACAGCATGTGTGAATGTCCTGAAGGCTTATATACATGTTGTTAAATACATTTTTCTCAGCCTGATAGTCCAGAATTTATAGAAGTTTGTCACAAGTTGAGTCGGCGAATGTGTTTCAGTTCGAATTGGCGTTGTGCCCCTAATTCTTTCCCACATTGTGGGCAAAGAATGGGTAATTTGTTGTAGGAAGAAGAGGAATAGTGTACTAATATTGGTACCAGAAGAACGCGCCTCCGTAGGATGAAGAGGAATGTGGCGCGCTACGCCCCAGTCGGATCATGGAGAATCACATTTAGGTAGATATGGACACCAATTGCGTTCGAGAGCGTCGTACTTTCTGGGCCATCAGGCACTTTCCTATCTTTCACCTACATGATAGAAATTTTTGGTGTGATAACACTTCTAAAAAATGCACCAATTCTGGAGATGGAATGGCCGGCTGAAGGGGTAGGAGGAGGCCGGATTTTTTCTTTTAACAGCATGTGTGAATGTCCTGAAGGCTTATATACATGTTGTTAAATACATTTTTCTCAGCCTGATAGTCCAGAATTTATAGAAGTTTGTCACAAGTTGAGTCGGCGAATGTGTTTCAGTTCGAATTGGCGTTGTGCCCCTAATTCTTTCCCACATTGTGGGCAAAGAATGGGTAATTTGTTGTAGGAAGAAGAGGAATAGTGTACTAATATTGGTACCAGAAGAACGCGCCTCCGTAGGATGAAGAGGAATGTGGCGCGCTACGCCCCAGTCGGATCATGGAGAATCACATTTAGGTAGATATGGACACCAATTGCGTTCGAGAGCGTCGTACTTTCTGGGCCATCAGGCACTTTCCTATCTTTCACCTACATGATAGGAATTTTTGGTGTGATAACACTTCTAAAAAATGCACCAATTCTGGAGATGGAATGGCCGGCTGAAGGGGTAGGAGGAGGCCGGATTTTTTTCTTTTAACAGCATGTGTGAATGTCCTGAAGGCTTATATACATGTTGTTAAATACATTTTTCTCAGCCTGATAGTCCAGAATTTATAGAAGTTTGTCACAAGTTGAGTCGGCGAATGTGTTTCAGTTCGAATTGGCGTTGTGCCCCTAATTCTTTCCCACATTGTGGGCAAAGAATGGGTAATTTGTTGTAGGAAGAAGAGGAATAGTGTACTAATATTGGTACCAGAAGAACGCGCCTCCGTAGGATGAAGAGGAATGTGGCGCGCTACGCCCCAGTCGGATCATGGAGAATCACATTTAGGTAGATATGGACACCAATTGCGTTCGAGAGCGTCATACTTTCTGGGCCATCAGGCACTTTCCTATCTTTCACCTACATGATAGGAATTTTTGGTGTGATAACATTTCTAAAAAATGCACCAATTCTGGAGATGGAATGGCCGGCTGAAGGGGTAGGAGGAGGCCGGATTTTTTTCTTTTAACAGCATGTGTGAATGTCCTGAAGGCTTATATACATGTTGTTAAATACATTTTTCTCAGCCTGATAGTCCAGAATATATAGAAGTTTGTCGCAAGTTGTGTCGGCGAATGTGTTTCAGTTCGAATTGGCGTTGTGCCCCTAATTCTTTCTCACATTGTGGGCAAAGAATGGGTAATTTGTTGTAGGAAGAAGAGGAATAGTGTACTAATATTGGTACCAGAAGAACGCGCCTCCGTAGGATGAAGAGGAATGTGGCGCGCTACGCCCCAGTCGGATCATGGAGAATCACATTTAGGTAGATATGGACACCAATTGCGTTCGAGAGCGTCGTACTTTCTGGGCCATCAGGCACTTTCCTATCTTTCACCTACATGATAGAAATTTTTGGTGTGATAACACTTCTAAAAAATGCACCAATTCTGGAGATGGAATGGCCGGCTGAAGGGGTAGGAGGAGGCCGGATTTTTTTCTTTTAACAGCATGTGTGAATGTCCTGAAGGCTTATATACATGTTGTTAAATACATTTTTCTCAGCCTGATAGTCCAGAATTTATAGAAGTTTGTCACAAGTTGAGTCGGCGAATGTGTTTCAGTTCGAATTGGCGTTGTGCCCCTAATTCTTTCCCACATTGTGGGCAAAGAATGGGTAATTTGTTGTAGGAAGAAGAGGAATAGTGTACTAATATTGGTACCAGAAGAACGCGCCTCCGTAGGATGAAGAGGAATGTGGCGCGCTACGCCCCAGTCGGATCATGGAGAATCACATTTAGGTAGATATGGACACCAATTGCGTTCGAGAGCGTCGTACTTTCTGGGCCATCAGGCACTTTCCTATCTTTCACCTACATGATAGAAATTTTTGGTGTGATAACACTTCTAAAAAATGCACCAATTCTGGAGATGGAATGGCCGGCTGAAGGGGTAGGAGGAGGCCGGATTTTTTTCTTTTAACAGCATGTGTGAATGTCCTGAAGGCTTATATACATGTTGTTAAATACATTTTTCTCAGCCTGATAGTCCAGAATTTATAGAAGTTTGTCACAAGTTGAGTCGGCGAATGTGTTTCAGTTCGAATTGGCGTTGTGCCCCTAATTCTTTCCCACATTGTGGGCAAAGAATGGGTAATTTGTTGTAGGAAGAAGAGGAATAGTGTACTAATATTGGTACCAGAAGAACGCGCCTCCGTAGGATGAAGAGGAATGTGGCGCGCTACGCCCCAGTCGGATCATGGAGAATCACATTTAGGTAGATATGGACACCAATTGCGTTCGAGAGCGTCGTACTTTCTGGGCCATCAGGCACTTTCCTATCTTTCACCTACATGATAGAAATTTTTGGTGTGATAACACTTCTAAAAAATGCACCAATTCTGGAGATGGAATGGCCGGCTGAAGGGGTAGGAGGAGGCCGGATTTTTTCTTTTAACAGCATGTGTGAATGTCCTGAAGGCTTATATACATGTTGTTAAATACATTTTTCTCAGCCTGATAGTCCAGAATTTATAGAAGTTTGTCACAAGTTGAGTCGGCGAATGTGTTTCAGTTCGAATTGGCGTTGTGCCCCTAATTCTTTCCCACATTGTGGGCAAAGAATGGGTAATTTGTTGTAGGAAGAAGA
Organism: Rhinoderma darwinii; assembly: GCF_050947455.1. NCBI lineage: Eukaryota > Metazoa > Chordata > Amphibia > Anura > Rhinodermatidae > Rhinoderma > Rhinoderma darwinii. The sequence goes on from NW_027464145.1 coordinate 35,609, forward strand.
GGAATAGTGTACTAATATTGGTACCAGAAGAACGCGCCTCCGTAGGATGAAGAGGAATGTGGCGCGCTACGCCCCAGTCGGATCATGGAGAATCACATTTAGGTAGATATGGACACCAATTGCGTTCGAGAGCGTCGTACTTTCTGGGCCATCAGGCACTTTCCTATCTTTCACCTACATGATAGAAATTTTTGGTGTGATAACACTTCTAAAAAATGCACCAATTCTGGAGATGGAATGGCCGGCTGAAGGGGTAGGAGGAGGCCGGATTTTTTCTTTTAACAGCATGTGTGAATGTCCTGAAGGCTTATATACATGTTGTTAAATACATTTTTCTCAGCCTGATAGTCCAGAATTTATAGAAGTTTGTCACAAGTTGAGTCGGCGAATGTGTTTCAGTTCGAATTGGCGTTGTGCCCCTAATTCTTTCCCACATTGTGGGCAAAGAATGGGTAATTTGTTGTAGGAAGAAGAGGAATAGTGTACTAATATTGGTACCAGAAGAACGCGCCTCCGTAGGATGAAGAGGAATGTGGCGCGCTACGCCCCAGTCGGATCATGGAGAATCACATTTAGGTAGATATGGACACCAATTGCGTTCGAGAGCGTCGTACTTTCTGGGCCATCAGGCACTTTCCTATCTTTCACCTACATGATAGGAATTTTTGGTGTGATAACACTTCTAAAAAATGCACCAATTCTGGAGATGGAATGGCCGGCTGAAGGGGTAGGAGGAGGCCGGATTTTTTTCTTTTAACAGCATGTGTGAATGTCCTGAAGGCTTATATACATGTTGTTAAATACATTTTTCTCAGCCTGATAGTCCAGAATTTATAGAAGTTTGTCACAAGTTGAGTCGGCGAATGTGTTTCAGTTCGAATTGGCGTTGTGCCCCTAATTCTTTCCCACATTGTGGGCAAAGAATGGGTAATTTGTTGTAGGAAGAAGAGGAATAGTGTACTAATATTGGTACCAGAAGAACGCGCCTCCGTAGGATGAAGAGGAATGTGGCGCGCTACGCCCCAGTCGGATCATGGAGAATCACATTTAGGTAGATATGGACACCAATTGCGTTCGAGAGCGTCGTACTTTCTGGGCAATCAGGCACTATCCTATCTTTCATCTACATGATAGGAATTTTTGATGTGATAACACTTCTAAAAAATGCACCAATTCAGGAGATGGAATGGCCGGCTGAAGGGGTAGGAGGCGGCCGGATTTTTTTCTTTTAACAGCATGTGTAAATGTCCTGAAGGCTTATATACATGTTGTTAAATACATTTTTCTCAGCCTGATAGTCCAGAATTTATAGAAGTTTGTCACAAGTTGAGTCGGCGAATGTGTTTCAGTTCGAATTGGCGTTGTGCCCCTAATTCTTTCCCACATTGTGGGCAAAGAATTGGTAATTTGTTGTAGGAAGAAGAGGTATAGTGTACTAATATTGGTACCAGAAGAACGCGCCTCCGTAGGATGAAGAGGAATGTGGCGCGCTACGCCCCAGTCGGATCATGGAGAATCACATTTAGGTAGATATGGACACCAATTGCGTTCGAGAGCGTCGTACTTTCTGGGCCATCAGGCACTTTCCTATCCTTCACCTACATGATAGGAATTTTTGGTGTGATAACACTTCTAAAAAATGCACCAATTCTGGAGATGGAATGGCCGGCTGAAGGGGTAGGAGGAGGCCGGATTTTTTTCTTTTAACAGCATGTGTGAATGTCCTGAAGGCTTATATACATGTTGTTAAATACATTTTTCTCAGCCTGATAGTCCAGAATATATAGAAGTTTGTCGCAAGTTGAGTCGGCGAATGTGTTTCAGTTCGAATTGGCGTTGTGCCCCTAATTCTTTCTCACATTGGGGGCAAAGAATGGGTAATTTGTTGTAGGAAGAAGAGGAATAGTGTACTAATATTGGTACCAGAAGAACGCGCCTCCGTAGGATGAAGAGGAATGTGGCGCGCTACGCCCCAGTCGGATCATGGAGAATCACATTTAGGTAGATATGGACACCAATTGCGTTCGAGAGCGTCGTACTTTCTGGGCCATCAGGCACTTTCCTATCTTTCACCTACATGATAGAAATTTTTGGTGTGATAACACTTCTAAAAAATGCACCAATTCTGGAGATGGAATGGCCGGCTGAAGGGGTAGGAGGAGGCCGGATTTTTTTCTTTTAACAGCATGTGTGAATGTCCTGAAGGCTTATATACATGTTGTTAAATACATTTTTCTCAGCCTGATAGTCCAGAATATATAGAAGTTTGTCGCAAGTTGTGTCGGCGAATGTGTTTCAGTTCGAATTGGCGTTGTGCCCCTAATTCTTTCTCACATTGTGGGCAAAGAATGGGTAATTTGTTGTAGGAAGAAGAGGAATAGTGTACTAATATTGGTACCAGAAGAACGCGCCTCCGTAGGATGAAGAGGAATGTGGCGCGCTACGCCCCAGTCGGATCATGGAGAATCACATTTAGGTAGATATGGACACCAATTGCGTTCGAGAGCGTCGTACTTTCTGGGCCATCAGGCACTTTCCTATCTTTCACCTACATGATAGAAATTTTTGGTGTGATAACACTTCTAAAAAATGCACCAATTCTGGAGATGGAATGGCCGGCTGAAGGGGTAGGAGGAGGCCGGATTTTTTTCTTTTAACAGCATGTGTGAATGTCCTGAAGGCTTATATACATGTTGTTAAATACATTTTTCTCAGCCTGATAGTCCAGAATATATAGAAGTTTGTCGCAAGTTGAGTCGGCGAATGTGTTTCAGTTCGAATTGGCGTTGTGCCCCTAATTCTTTCTCACATTGTGGGCAAAGAATGGGTAATTTGTTGTAGGAAGAAGAGGAATAGTGTACTAATATTGGTACCAGAAGAACGCGCCTCCGTAGGATGAAGAGGAATGTGGCGCGCTACGCCCCAGTCGGATCATGGAGAATCACATTTAGGTAGATATGGACACCAATTGCGTTCGAGAGCGTCGTACTTTCTGGGCCATCAGGCACTTTCCTATCTTTCACCTACATGATAGGAATTTTTGGTGTGATAACACTTCTAAAAAATGCACCAATTCTGGAGATGGAATGGCCGGCTGAAGGGGTAGGAGGAGGCCGGATTTTTTTCTTTTAACAGCATGTGTGAATGTCCTGAAGGCTTATATACATGTTGTTAAATACATTTTTCTCAGCCTGATAGTCCAGAATTTATAGAAGTTTGTCACAAGTTGAGTCGGCGAATGTGTTTCAGTTCGAATTGGCGTTGTGCCCCTAATTCTTTCCCACATTGTGGGCAAAGAATGGGTAATTTGTTGTAGGAAGAAGAGGAATAGTGTACTAATATTGGTACCAGAAGAACGCGCCTCCGTAGGATGAAGAGGAATGTGGCGCGCTACGCCCCAGTCGGATCATGGAGAATCACATTTAGGTAGATATGGACACCAATTGCGTTCGAGAGCGTCGTACTTTCTGGGCCATCAGGCACTTTCCTATCTTTCACCTACATGATAGAAATTTTTGGTGTGATAACACTTCTAAAAAATGCACCAATTCTGGAGATGGAATGGCCGGCTGAAGGGGTAGGAGGAGGCCGGATTTTTTTCTTTTAACAGCATGTGTGAATGTCCTGAAGGCTTATATACATGTTGTTAAATACATTTTTCTCAGCCTGATAGTCCAGAATTTATAGAAGTTTGTCACAAGTTGAGTCGGCGAATGTGTTTCAGTTCGAATTGGCGTTGTGCCCCTAATTCTTTCCCACATTGTGGGCAAAGAATGGGTAATTTGTTGTAGGAAGAAGAGGAATAGTGTACTAATATTGGTACCAGAAGAACGCGCCTCCGTAGGATGAAGAGGAATGTGGCGCGCTACGCCCCAGTCGGATCATGGAGAATCACATTTAGGTAGATATGGACACCAATTGCGTTCGAGAGCGTCGTACTTTCTGGGCCATCAGGCACTTTCCTATCTTTCACCTACATGATAGAAATTTTTGGTGTGATAACACTTCTAAAAAATGCACCAATTCTGGAGATGGAATGGCCGGCTGAAGGGGTAGGAGGAGGCCGGATTTTTTCTTTTAACAGCATGTGTGAATGTCCTGAAGGCTTATATACATGTTGTTAAATACATTTTTCTCAGCCTGATAGTCCAGAATTTATAGAAGTTTGTCACAAGTTGAGTCGGCGAATGTGTTTCAGTTCGAATTGGCGTTGTGCCCCTAATTCTTTCCCACATTGTGGGCAAAGAATGGGTAATTTGTTGTAGGAAGAAGAGGAATAGTGTACTAATATTGGTACCAGAAGAACGCGCCTCCGTAGGATGAAGAGGAATGTGGCGCGCTACGCCCCAGTCGGATCATGGAGAATCACATTTAGGTAGATATGGACACCAATTGCGTTCGAGAGCGTCGTACTTTCTGGGCCATCAGGCACTTTCCTATCTTTCACCTACATGATAGAAATTTTTGGTGTGATAACACTTCTAAAAAATGCACCAATTCTGGAGATGGAATGGCCGGCTGAAGGGGTAGGAGGAGGCCGGATTTTTTCTTTTAACAGCATGTGTGAATGTCCTGAAGGCTTATATACATGTTGTTAAATACATTTTTCTCAGCCTGATAGTCCAGAATTTATAGAAGTTTGTCACAAGTTGAGTCGGCGAATGTGTTTCAGTTCGAATTGGCGTTGTGCCCCTAATTCTTTCCCACATTGTGGGCAAAGAATGGGTAATTTGTTGTAGGAAGAAGAGGAATAGTGTACTAATATTGGTACCAGAAGAACGCGCCTCCGTAGGATGAAGAGGAATGTGGCGCGCTACGCCCCAGTCGGATCATGGAGAATCACATTTAGGTAGATATGGACACCAATTGCGTTCGAGAGCGTCGTACTTTCTGGGCCATCAGGCACTTTCCTATCTTTCACCTACATGATAGGAATTTTTGGTGTGATAACACTTCTAAAAAATGCACCAATTCTGGAGATGGAATGGCCGGCTGAAGGGGTAGGAGGAGGCCGGATTTTTTTCTTTTAACAGCATGTGTGAATGTCCTGAAGGCTTATATACATGTTGTTAAATACATTTTTCTCAGCCTGATAGTCCAGAATTTATAGAAGTTTGTCACAAGTTGAGTCGGCGAATGTGTTTCAGTTCGAATTGGCGTTGTGCCCCTAATTCTTTCCCACATTGTGGGCAAAGAATGGGTAATTTGTTGTAGGAAGAAGAGGAATAGTGTACTAATATTGGTACCAGAAGAACGCGCCTCCGTAGGATGAAGAGGAATGTGGCGCGCTACGCCCCAGTCGGATCATGGAGAATCACATTTAGGTAGATATGGACACCAATTGCGTTCGAGAGCGTCGTACTTTCTGGGCAATCAGGCACTATCCTATCTTTCATCTACATGATAGGAATTTTTGATGTGATAACACTTCTAAAAAATGCACCAATTCAGGAGATGGAATGGCCGGCTGAAGGGGTAGGAGGCGGCCGGATTTTTTTCTTTTAACAGCATGTGTAAATGTCCTGAAGGCTTATATACATGTTGTTAAATACATTTTTCTCAGCCTGATAGTCCAGAATTTATAGAAGTTTGTCACAAGTTGAGTCGGCGAATGTGTTTCAGTTCGAATTGGCGTTGTGCCCCTAATTCTTTCCCACATTGTGGGCAAAGAATTGGTAATTTGTTGTAGGAAGAAGAGGTATAGTGTACTAATATTGGTACCAGAAGAACGCGCCTCCGTAGGATGAAGAGGAATGTGGCGCGCTACGCCCCAGTCGGATCATGGAGAATCACATTTAGGTAGATATGGACACCAATTGCGTTCGAGAGCGTCGTACTTTCTGGGCCATCAGGCACTTTCCTATCCTTCACCTACATGATAGGAATTTTTGGTGTGATAACACTTCTAAAAAATGCACCAATTCTGGAGATGGAATGGCCGGCTGAAGGGGTAGGAGGAGGCCGGATTTTTTTCTTTTAACAGCATGTGTGAATGTCCTGAAGGCTTATATACATGTTGTTAAATACATTTTTCTCAGCCTGATAGTCCAGAATATATAGAAGTTTGTCGCAAGTTGAGTCGGCGAATGTGTTTCAGTTCGAATTGGCGTTGTGCCCCTAATTCTTTCTCACATTGGGGGCAAAGAATGGGTAATTTGTTGTAGGAAGAAGAGGAATAGTGTACTAATATTGGTACCAGAAGAACGCGCCTCCGTAGGATGAAGAGGAATGTGGCGCGCTACGCCCCAGTCGGATCATGGAGAATCACATTTAGGTAGATATGGACACCAATTGCGTTCGAGAGCGTCGTACTTTCTGGGCCATCAGGCACTTTCCTATCTTTCACCTACATGATAGAAATTTTTGGTGTGATAACACTTCTAAAAAATGCACCAATTCTGGAGATGGAATGGCCGGCTGAAGGGGTAGGAGGAGGCCGGATTTTTTTCTTTTAACAGCATGTGTGAATGTCCTGAAGGCTTATATACATGTTGTTAAATACATTTTTCTCAGCCTGATAGTCCAGAATATATAGAAGTTTGTCGCAAGTTGTGTCGGCGAATGTGTTTCAGTTCGAATTGGCGTTGTGCCCCTAATTCTTTCTCACATTGTGGGCAAAGAATGGGTAATTTGTTGTAGGAAGAAGAGGAATAGTGTACTAATATTGGTACCAGAAGAACGCGCCTCCGTAGGATGAAGAGGAATGTGGCGCGCTACGCCCCAGTCGGATCATGGAGAATCACATTTAGGTAGATATGGACACCAATTGCGTTCGAGAGCGTCGTACTTTCTGGGCCATCAGGCACTTTCCTATCTTTCACCTACATGATAGAAATTTTTGGTGTGATAACACTTCTAAAAAATGCACCAATTCTGGAGATGGAATGGCCGGCTGAAGGGGTAGGAGGAGGCCGGATTTTTTTCTTTTAACAGCATGTGTGAATGTCCTGAAGGCTTATATACATGTTGTTAAATACATTTTTCTCAGCCTGATAGTCCAGAATATATAGAAGTTTGTCGCAAGTTGAGTCGGCGAATGTGTTTCAGTTCGAATTGGCGTTGTGCCCCTAATTCTTTCTCACATTGTGGGCAAAGAATGGGTAATTTGTTGTAGGAAGAAGAGGAATAGTGTACTAATATTGGTACCAGAAGAACGCGCCTCCGTAGGATGAAGAGGAATGTGGCGCGCTACGCCCCAGTCGGATCATGGAGAATCACATTTAGGTAGATATGGACACCAATTGCGTTCGAGAGCGTCGTACTTTCTGGGCCATCAGGCACTTTCCTATCTTTCACCTACATGATAGGAATTTTTGGTGTGATAACACTTCTAAAAAATGCACCAATTCTGGAGATGGAATGGCCGGCTGAAGGGGTAGGAGGAGGCCGGATTTTTTTCTTTTAACAGCATGTGTGAATGTCCTGAAGGCTTATATACATGTTGTTAAATACATTTTTCTCAGCCTGATAGTCCAGAATTTATAGAAGTTTGTCACAAGTTGAGTCGGCGAATGTGTTTCAGTTCGAATTGGCGTTGTGCCCCTAATTCTTTCCCACATTGTGGGCAAAGAATGGGTAATTTGTTGTAGGAAGAAGAGGAATAGTGTACTAATATTGGTACCAGAAGAACGCGCCTCCGTAGGATGAAGAGGAATGTGGCGCGCTACGCCCCAGTCGGATCATGGAGAATCACATTTAGGTAGATATGGACACCAATTGCGTTCGAGAGCGTCGTACTTTCTGGGCCATCAGGCACTTTCCTATCTTTCACCTACATGATAGAAATTTTTGGTGTGATAACACTTCTAAAAAATGCACCAATTCTGGAGATGGAATGGCCGGCTGAAGGGGTAGGAGGAGGCCGGATTTTTTTCTTTTAACAGCATGTGTGAATGTCCTGAAGGCTTATATACATGTTGTTAAATACATTTTTCTCAGCCTGATAGTCCAGAATTTATAGAAGTTTGTCACAAGTTGAGTCGGCGAATGTGTTTCAGTTCGAATTGGCGTTGTGCCCCTAATTCTTTCCCACATTGTGGGCAAAGAATGGGTAATTTGTTGTAGGAAGAAGAGGAATAGTGTACTAATATTGGTACCAGAAGAACGCGCCTCCGTAGGATGAAGAGGAATGTGGCGCGCTACGCCCCAGTCGGATCATGGAGAATCACATTTAGGTAGATATGGACACCAATTGCGTTCGAGAGCGTCGTACTTTCTGGGCCATCAGGCACTTTCCTATCTTTCACCTACATGATAGAAATTTTTGGTGTGATAACACTTCTAAAAAATGCACCAATTCTGGAGATGGAATGGCCGGCTGAAGGGGTAGGAGGAGGCCGGATTTTTTCTTTTAACAGCATGTGTGAATGTCCTGAAGGCTTATATACATGTTGTTAAATACATTTTTCTCAGCCTGATAGTCCAGAATTTATAGAAGTTTGTCACAAGTTGAGTCGGCGAATGTGTTTCAGTTCGAATTGGCGTTGTGCCCCTAATTCTTTCCCACATTGTGGGCAAAGAATGGGTAATTTGTTGTAGGAAGAAGAGGAATAGTGTACTAATATTGGTACCAGAAGAACGCGCCTCCGTAGGATGAAGAGGAATGTGGCGCGCTACGCCCCAGTCGGATCATGGAGAATCACATTTAGGTAGATATGGACACCAATTGCGTTCGAGAGCGTCGTACTTTCTGGGCCATCAGGCACTTTCCTATCTTTCACCTACATGATAGGAATTTTTGGTGTGATAACACTTCTAAAAAATGCACCAATTCTGGAGATGGAATGGCCGGCTGAAGGGGTAGGAGGAGGCCGGATTTTTTTCTTTTAACAGCATGTGTGAATGTCCTGAAGGCTTATATACATGTTGTTAAATACATTTTTCTCAGCCTGATAGTCCAGAATTTATAGAAGTTTGTCACAAGTTGAGTCGGCGAATGTGTTTCAGTTCGAATTGGCGTTGTGCCCCTAATTCTTTCCCACATTGTGGGCAAAGAATGGGTAATTTGTTGTAGGAAGAAGAGGAATAGTGTACTAATATTGGTACCAGAAGAACGCGCCTCCGTAGGATGAAGAGGAATGTGGCGCGCTACGCCCCAGTCGGATCATGGAGAATCACATTTAGGTAGATATGGACACCAATTGCGTTCGAGAGCGTCATACTTTCTGGGCCATCAGGCACTTTCCTATCTTTCACCTACATGATAGGAATTTTTGGTGTGATAACATTTCTAAAAAATGCACCAATTCTGGAGATGGAATGGCCGGCTGAAGGGGTAGGAGGAGGCCGGATTTTTTTCTTTTAACAGCATGTGTGAATGTCCTGAAGGCTTATATACATGTTGTTAAATACATTTTTCTCAGCCTGATAGTCCAGAATATATAGAAGTTTGTCGCAAGTTGTGTCGGCGAATGTGTTTCAGTTCGAATTGGCGTTGTGCCCCTAATTCTTTCTCACATTGTGGGCAAAGAATGGGTAATTTGTTGTAGGAAGAAGAGGAATAGTGTACTAATATTGGTACCAGAAGAACGCGCCTCCGTAGGATGAAGAGGAATGTGGCGCGCTACGCCCCAGTCGGATCATGGAGAATCACATTTAGGTAGATATGGACACCAATTGCGTTCGAGAGCGTCGTACTTTCTGGGCCATCAGGCACTTTCCTATCTTTCACCTACATGATAGAAATTTTTGGTGTGATAACACTTCTAAAAAATGCACCAATTCTGGAGATGGAATGGCCGGCTGAAGGGGTAGGAGGAGGCCGGATTTTTTTCTTTTAACAGCATGTGTGAATGTCCTGAAGGCTTATATACATGTTGTTAAATACATTTTTCTCAGCCTGATAGTCCAGAATTTATAGAAGTTTGTCACAAGTTGAGTCGGCGAATGTGTTTCAGTTCGAATTGGCGTTGTGCCCCTAATTCTTTCCCACATTGTGGGCAAAGAATGGGTAATTTGTTGTAGGAAGAAGAGGAATAGTGTACTAATATTGGTACCAGAAGAACGCGCCTCCGTAGGATGAAGAGGAATGTGGCGCGCTACGCCCCAGTCGGATCATGGAGAATCACATTTAGGTAGATATGGACACCAATTGCGTTCGAGAGCGTTGTACTTTCTGGGCCATCAGGCACTTTCCTATCTTTCACCTACATGATAGGAATTTTTGGTGTGATAACACTTCTAAAAAATGCACCAATTCTGGAGATGGAATGGCCGGCTGAAGGGGTAGGAGGAGGCCGGATTTTTTTCTTTTAACAGCATGTGTGAATGTCCTGAAGGCTTATATACATGTTGTTAAATACATTTTTCTCAGCCTGATAGTCCAGAATTTATAGAAGTTTGTCACAAGTTGAGTCGGCGAATGTGTTTCAGTTCGAATTGGCGTTGTGCCCCTAATTCTTTCCCACATTGTGGGCAAAGAATTGGTAATTTGTTGTAGGAAGAAGAGGAATAGTGTACTAATATTGGTACCAGAAGAACGCGCCTCCGTAGGATGAAGAGGAATGTGGCGCGCTACGCCCCAGTCGGATCATGGAGAATCACATTTAGGTAGATATGGACACCAATTGCGTTCGAGAGCGTCGTACTTTCTGGGCCATCAGGCACTTTCCTATCCTTCACCTACATGATAGGAATTTTTGGTGTGATAACACTTCTAAAAAATGCACCAATTCTGGAGATGGAATGGCCGGCTGAAGGGGTAGGAGGAGGCCGGATTTTTTTCTTTTAACAGCATGTGTGAATGTCCTGAAGGCTTATATACATGTTGTTAAATACATTTTTCTCAGCCTGATAGTCCAGAATATATAGAAGTTTGTCGCAAGTTGAGTCGGCGAATGTGTTTCAGTTCGAATTGGCGTTGTGCCCCTAATTCTTTCTCACATTGGGGGCAAAGAATGGGTAATTTGTTGTAGGAAGAAGAGGAATAGTGTACTAATATTGGTACCAGAAGAACGCGCCTCCGTAGGATGAAGAGGAATGTGGCGCGCTACGCCCCAGTCGGATCATGGAGAATCACATTTAGGTAGATATGGACACCAATTGCGTTCGAGAGCGTCGTACTTTCTGGGCCATCAGGCACTTTCCTATCTTTCACCTACATGATAGAAATTTTTGGTGTGATAACACTTCTAAAAAATGCACCAATTCTGGAGATGGAATGGCCGGCTGAAGGGGTAGGAGGAGGCCGGATTTTTTTCTTTTAACAGCATGTGTGAATGTCCTGAAGGCTTATATACATGTTGTTAAATACATTTTTCTCAGCCTGATAGTCCAGAATATATAGAAGTTTGTCGCAAGTTGTGTCGGCGAATGTGTTTCAGTTCGAATTGGCGTTGTGCCCCTAATTCTTTCTCACATTGTGGGCAAAGAATGGGTAATTTGTTGTAGGAAGAAGAGGAATAGTGTACTAATATTGGTACCAGAAGAACGCGCCTCCGTAGGATGAAGAGGAATGTGGCGCGCTACGCCCCAGTCGGATCATGGAGAATCACATTTAGGTAGATATGGACACCAATTGCGTTCGAGAGCGTCGTACTTTCTGGGCCATCAGGCACTTTCCTATCTTTCACCTACATGATAGAAATTTTTGGTGTGATAACACTTCTAAAAAATGCACCAATTCTGGAGATGGAATGGCCGGCTGAAGGGGTAGGAGGAGGCCGGATTTTTTTCTTTTAACAGCATGTGTGAATGTCCTGAAGGCTTATATACATGTTGTTAAATACATTTTTCTCAGCCTGATAGTCCAGAATATATAGAAGTTTGTCGCAAGTTGTGTCGGCGAATGTGTTTCAGTTAGAATTGGCGTTGTGCCCCTAATTCTTTCTCACATTGTGGGCAAAGAATGGGTAATTTGTTGTAGGAAGAAGAGGAATAGTGTACTAATATTGGTACCAGAAGAACGCGCCTCCGTAGGATGAAGAGGAATGTGGCGCGCTACGCCCCAGTCGGATCATGGAGAATCACATTTAGGTAGATATGGACACCAATTGCGTTCGAGAGCGTCGTACTTTCTGGGCCATCAGGCACTTTCCTATCTTTCACCTACATGATAGAAATTTTTGGTGTGATAACACTTCTAAAAAATGCACCAATTCTGGAGATGGAATGGCCGGCTGAAGGGGTAGGAGGAGGCCGGATTTTTTTTTTTTTAACAGCATGTGTGAATGTCCTGAAGGCTTATATACATGTTGTTAAATACATTTTTCTCAGCCTGATAGTCCAGAATTTATAGAAGTTTGTCACAAGTTGAGTCGGCGAATGTGTTTCAGTTCGAATTGGCGTTGTGCCCCTAATTCTTTCCCACATTGTGGGCAAAGAATGGATAATTTGTTGTAGGAAGAAGAGGAATAGTGTACTAATATTGGTACCAGAAGAACGCGCCTCCGTAGGATGAAGAGGAATGTGGCGCGCTACGCCCCAGTCGGATCATGGAGAATCACATTTAGGTAGATATGGACACCAATTGCGTTCGAGAGCGTCGTACTTTCTGGGCCATCAGGCACTTTCCTATCTTTCACCTACATGATAGGAATTTTTGGTGTGATAACACTTCTAAAAAATGCACCAATTCTGGAGATGGAATGGCCGGCTGAAGGGGTAGGAGGAGGCCGGATTTTTTTCTTTTAACAGCATGTGTGAATGTCCTGAAGGCTTATATACATGTTGTTAAATACATTTTTCTCAGCCTGATAGTCCAGAATTTATAGAAGTTTGTCACAAGTTGAGTCGGCGAATGTGTTTCAGTTCGAATTGGCGTTGTGCCCCTAATTCTTTCCCACATTGTGGGCAAAGAATTGGTAATTTGTTGTAGGAAGAAGAGGAATAGTGTACTAATATTGGTACCAGAAGAACGCGCCTCCGTAGGATGAAGAGGAATGTGGCGCGCTACGCCCCAGTCGGATCATGGAGAATCACATTTAGGTAGATATGGACACCAATTGCGTTCGAGAGCGTCGTACTTTCTGGGCCATCAGGCACTTTCCTATCCTTCACCTACATGATAGGAATTTTTGGTGTGATAACACTTCTAAAAAATGCACCAATTCTGGAGATGGAATGGCCGGCTGAAGGGGTAGGAGGAGGCCGGATTTTTTTCTTTTAACAGCATGTGTGAATGTCCTGAAGGCTTATATACATGTTGTTAAATACATTTTTCTCAGCCTGATAGTCCAGAATATATAGAAGTTTGTCGCAAGTTGAGTCGGCGAATGTGTTTCAGTTCGAATTGGCGTTGTGCCCCTAATTCTTTCTCACATTGGGGGCAAAGAATGGGTAATTTGTTGTAGGAAGAAGAGGAATAGTGTACTAATATTGGTACCAGAAGAACGCGCCTCCGTAGGATGAAGAGGAATGTGGCGCGCTACGCCCCAGTCGGATCATGGAGAATCACATTTAGGTAGATATGGACACCAATTGCGTTCGAGAGCGTCGTACTTTCTGGGCCATCAGGCACTTTCCTATCTTTCACCTACATGATAGAAATTTTTGGTGTGATAACACTTCTAAAAAATGCACCAATTCTGGAGATGGAATGGCCGGCTGAAGGGGTAGGAGGAGGCCGGATTTTTTTCTTTTAACAGCATGTGTGAATGTCCTGAAGGCTTATATACATGTTGTTAAATACATTTTTCTCAGCCTGATAGTCCAGAATATATAGAAGTTTGTCGCAAGTTGTGTCGGCGAATGTGTTTCAGTTCGAATTGGCGTTGTGCCCCTAATTCTTTCTCACATTGTGGGCAAAGAATGGGTAATTTGTTGTAGGAAGAAGAGGAATAGTGTACTAATATTGGTACCAGAAGAACGCGCCTCCGTAGGATGAAGAGGAATGTGGCGCGCTACGCCCCAGTCGGATCATGGAGAATCACATTTAGGTAGATATGGACACCAATTGCGTTCGAGAGCGTCGTACTTTCTGGGCCATCAGGCACTTTCCTATCTTTCACCTACATGATAGAAATTTTTGGTGTGATAACACTTCTAAAAAATGCACCAATTCTGGAGATGGAATGGCCGGCTGAAGGGGTAGGAGGAGGCCGGATTTTTTTCTTTTAACAGCATGTGTGAATGTCCTGAAGGCTTATATACATGTTGTTAAATACATTTTTCTCAGCCTGATAGTCCAGAATATATAGAAGTTTGTCGCAAGTTGTGTCGGCGAATGTGTTTCAGTTAGAATTGGCGTTGTGCCCCTAATTCTTTCTCACATTGTGGGCAAAGAATGGGTAATTTGTTGTAGGAAGAAGAGGAATAGTGTACTAATATTGGTACCAGAAGAACGCGCCTCCGTAGGATGAAGAGGAATGTGGCGCGCTACGCCCCAGTCGGATCATGGAGAATCACATTTAGGTAGATATGGACACCAATTGCGTTCAAGAGCGTCGTACTTTCTGGGCCATCAGGCACTTTCCTATCTTTCACCTACATGATAGAAATTTTTGGTGTGATAACACTTCTAAAAAATGCACCAATTCTGGAGATGGAATGGCCGGCTGAAGGGGTAGGAGGAGGCCGGATTTTTTTCTTTTAACAGCATGTGTGAATGTCCTGAAGGCTTATATACATGTTGTTAAATACATTTTTCTCAGCCTGATAGTCCAGAATTTATAGAAGTTTGTCACAAGTTGAGTCGGCGAATGTGTTTCAGTTCGAATTGGCGTTGTGCCCCTAATTCTTTCCCACATTGTGGGCAAAGAATTGGTAATTTGTTGTAGGAAGAAGAGGTATAGTGTACTAATATTGGTACCAGAAGAACGCGCCTCCGTAGGATGAAGAGGAATGTGGCGCGCTACGCCCCAGTCGGATCATGGAGAATCACATTTAGGTAGATATGGACACCAATTGCGTTCGAGAGCGTCGTACTTTCTGGGCCATCAGGCACTTTCCTATCCTTCACCTACATGATAGGAATTTTTGGTGTGATAACACTTCTAAAAAATGCACCAATTCTGGAGATGGAATGGCCGGCTGAAGGGGTAGGAGGAGGCCGGATTTTTTTCTTTTAACAGCATGTGTGAATGTCCTGAAGGCTTATATACATGTTGTTAAATACATTTTTCTCAGCCTGATAGTCCAGAATATATAGAAGTTTGTCGCAAGTTGAGTCGGCGAATGTGTTTCAGTTCGAATTGGCGTTGTGCCCCTAATTCTTTCTCACATTGGGGGCAAAGAATGGGTAATTTGTTGTAGGAAGAAGAGGAATAGTGTACTAATATTGGTACCAGAAGAACGCGCCTCCGTAGGATGAAGAGGAATGTGGCGCGCTACGCCCCAGTCGGATCATGGAGAATCACATTTAGGTAGATATGGACACCAATTGCGTTCGAGAGCGTCGTACTTTCTGGGCCATCAGGCACTTTCCTATCTTTCACCTACATGATAGAAATTTTTGGTGTGATAACACTTCTAAAAAATGCACCAATTCTGGAGATGGAATGGCCGGCTGAAGGGGTAGGAGGAGGCCGGATTTTTTTCTTTTAACAGCATGTGTGAATGTCCTGAAGGCTTATATACATGTTGTTAAATACATTTTTCTCAGCCTGATAGTCCAGAATATATAGAAGTTTGTCGCAAGTTGTGTCGGCGAATGTGTTTCAGTTCGAATTGGCGTTGTGCCCCTAATTCTTTCTCACATTGTGGGCAAAGAATGGGTAATTTGTTGTAGGAAGAAGAGGAATAGTGTACTAATATTGGTACCAGAAGAACGCGCCTCCGTAGGATGAAGAGGAATGTGGCGCGCTACGCCCCAGTCGGATCATGGAGAATCACATTTAGGTAGATATGGACACCAATTGCGTTCGAGAGCGTCGTACTTTCTGGGCCATCAGGCACTTTCCTATCTTTCACCTACATGATAGAAATTTTTGGTGTGATAACACTTCTAAAAAATGCACCAATTCTGGAGATGGAATGGCCGGCTGAAGGGGTAGGAGGAGGCCGGATTTTTTTCTTTTAACAGCATGTGTGAATGTCCTGAAGGCTTATATACATGTTGTTAAATACATTTTTCTCAGCCTGATAGTCCAGAATATATAGAAGTTTGTCGCAAGTTGAGTCGGCGAATGTGTTTCAGTTCGAATTGGCGTTGTGCCCCTAATTCTTTCTCACATTGGGGGCAAAGAATGGGTAATTTGTTGTAGGAAGAAGAGGAATAGTGTACTAATATTGGTACCAGAAGAACGCGCCTCCGTAGGATGAAGAGGAATGTGGCGCGCTACGCCCCAGTCGGATCATGGAGAATCACATTTAGGTAGATATGGACACCAATTGCGTTCGAGAGCGTCGTACTTTCTGGGCCATCAGGCACTTTCCTATCTTTCACCTACATGATAGAAATTTTTGGTGTGATAACACTTCTAAAAAATGCACCAATTCTGGAGATGGAATGGCCGGCTGAAGGGGTAGGAGGAGGCCGGATTTTTTTCTTTTAACAGCATGTGTGAATGTCCTGAAGGCTTATATACATGTTGTTAAATACATTTTTCTCAGCCTGATAGTCCAGAATATATAGAAGTTTGTCGCAAGTTGTGTCGGCGAATGTGTTTCAGTTCGAATTGGCGTTGTGCCCCTAATTCTTTCTCACATTGTGGGCAAAGAATGGGTAATTTGTTGTAGGAAGAAGAGGAATAGTGTACTAATATTGGTACCAGAAGAACGCGCCTCCGTAGGATGAAGAGGAATGTGGCGCGCTACGCCCCAGTCGGATCATGGAGAATCACATTTAGGTAGATATGGACACCAATTGCGTTCGAGAGCGTCGTACTTTCTGGGCCATCAGGCACTTTCCTATCTTTCACCTACATGATAGAAATTTTTGGTGTGATAACACTTCTAAAAAATGCACCAATTCTGGAGATGGAATGGCCGGCTGAAGGGGTAGGAGGAGGCCGGATTTTTTTCTTTTAACAGCATGTGTGAATGTCCTGAAGGCTTATATACATGTTGTTAAATACATTTTTCTCAGCCTGATAGTCCAGAATATATAGAAGTTTGTCGCAAGTTGAGTCGGCGAATGTGTTTCAGTTCGAATTGGCGTTGTGCCCCTAATTCTTTCTCACATTGTGGGCAAAGAATGGGTAATTTGTTGTAGGAAGAAGAGGAATAGTGTACTAATATTGGTACCAGAAGAACGCGCCTCCGTAGGATGAAGAGGAATGTGGCGCGCTACGCCCCAGTCGGATCATGGAGAATCACATTTAGGTAGATATGGACACCAATTGCGTTCGAGAGCGTCGTACTTTCTGGGCCATCAGGCACTTTCCTATCTTTCACCTACATGATAGAAATTTTTGGTGTGATAACACTTCTAAAAAATGCACCAATTCTGGAGATGGAATGGCCGGCTGAAGGGGTAGGAGGAGGCCGGATTTTTTTCTTTTAACAGCATGTGTGAATGTCCTGAAGGCTTATATACATGTTGTTAAATACATTTTTCTCAGCCTGATAGTCCAGAATATATAGAAGTTTGTCGCAAGTTGTGTCGGCGAATGTGTTTCAGTTCGAATTGGCGTTGTGCCCCTAATTCTTTCTCACATTGTGGGCAAAGAATGGGTAATTTGTTGTAGGAAGAAGAGGAATAGTGTACTAATATTGGTACCAGAAGAACGCGCCTCCGTAGGATGAAGAGGAATGTGGCGCGCTACGCCCCAGTCGGATCATGGAGAATCACATTTAGGTAGATATGGACACCAATTGCGTTCGAGAGCGTCATACTTTCTGGGCCATCAGGCACTTTCCTATCTTTCACCTACATGATAGGAATTTTTGGTGTGATAACATTTCTAAAAAATGCACCAATTCTGGAGATGGAATGGCCGGCTGAAGGGGTAGGAGGAGGCCGGATTTTTTTCTTTTAACAGCATGTGTGAATGTCCTGAAGGCTTATATACATGTTGTTAAATACATTTTTCTCAGCCTGATAGTCCAGAATATATAGAAGTTTGTCGCAAGTTGAGTCGGCGAATGTGTTTCAGTTCGAATTGGCGTTGTGCCCCTAATTCTTTCTCACATTGTGGGCAAAGAATGGGTAATTT
The DNA here is from genome assembly GCF_050947455.1 of Rhinoderma darwinii. NCBI lineage: Eukaryota > Metazoa > Chordata > Amphibia > Anura > Rhinodermatidae > Rhinoderma > Rhinoderma darwinii. Next base: position 53,641 of record NW_027464145.1, read on the forward strand.
GTTGTAGGAAGAAGAGGAATAGTGTACTAATATTGGTACCAGAAGAACGCGCCTCCGTAGGATGAAGAGGAATGTGGCGCGCTACGCCCCAGTCGGATCATGGAGAATCACATTTAGGTAGATATGGACACCAATTGCGTTCGAGAACGTCGTACTTTCTGGGCCATCAGGCACTTTCCTATCTTTCACCTACATGATAGAAATTTTTGGTGTGATAACACTTCTAAAAAATGCACCAATTCTGGAGATGGAATGGCCGGCTGAAGGGGTAGGAGGAGGCCGGATTTTTTTCTTTTAACAGCATGTGTGAATGTCCTGAAGGCTTATATACATGTTGTTAAATACATTTTTCTCAGCCTGATAGTCCAGAATATATAGAAGTTTGTCGCAAGTTGTGTCGGCGAATGTGTTTCAGTTCGAATTGGCGTTGTGCCCCTAATTCTTTCTCACATTGTGGGCAAAGAATGGGTAATTTGTTGTAGGAAGAAGAGGAATAGTGTACTAATATTGGTACCAGAAGAACGCGCCTCCGTAGGATGAAGAGGAATGTGGCGCGCTACGCCCCAGTCGGATCATGGAGAATCACATTTAGGTAGATATGGACACCAATTGCGTTCGAGAGCGTCGTACTTTCTGGGCCATCAGGCACTTTCCTATCTTTCACCTACATGATAGAAATTTTTGGTGTGATAACACTTCTAAAAAATGCACCAATTCTGGAGATGGAATGGCCGGCTGAAGGGGTAGGAGGAGGCCGGATTTTTTTCTTTTAACAGCATGTGTGAATGTCCTGAAGGCTTATATACATGTTGTTAAATACATTTTTCTCAGCCTGATAGTCCAGAATTTATAGAAGTTTGTCACAAGTTGAGTTGGCGAATGTGTTTCAGTTCGAATTGGCGTTGTGCCCCTAATTCTTTCCCACATTGTGGGCAAAGAATTGGTAATTTGTTGTAGGAAGAAGAGGAATAGTGTACTAATATTGGTACCAGAAGAACGCGCCTCCGTAGGATGAAGAGGAATGTGGCGCGCTACGCCCCAGTCGGATCATGGAGAATCACATTTAGGTAGATATGGACACCAATTGCGTTCGAGAGCGTCATACTTTCTGGGCCATCAGGCACTTTCCTATCCTTCACCTACATGATAGGAATTTTTGGTGTGATAACACTTCTAAAAAATGCACCAATTCTGGAGATGGAATGGCCGGCTGAAGGGGTAGGAGGAGGCCGGATTTTTTTCTTTTAACAGCATGTGTGAATGTCCTGAAGGCTTATATACATGTTGTTAAATAAATTTTTCTCAGCCTGATAGTCCAGAATATATAGAAGTTTGTCGCAAGTTGAGTCGGCGAATGTGTTTCAGTTCGAATTGGCGTTGTGCCCCTAATTCTTTCTCACATTGTGGGCAAAGAATGGGTAATTTGTTGTAAGAAGAAGAGGAATAGTGTACTAATATTGGTACCAGAAGAACGCGCCTCCGTAGGATGAAGAGGAATGTGGCGCGCTACGCCCCAGTCGGATCATGGAGAATCACATTTAGGTAGATATGGACACCAATTGCGTTCGAGAGCGTCGTACTTTCTGGGCCATCAGGCACTTTCCTATCTTTCACCTACATGATAGAAATTTTTGGTGTGATAACACTTCTAAAAAATGCACCAATTCTGGAGATGGAATGGCCGGCTGAAGGGGTAGGAGGAGGCCGGATTTTTTTCTTTTAACAGCATGTGTGAATGTCCTGAAGGCTTATATACATGTTGTTAAATACATTTTTCTCAGCCTGATAGTCCAGAATTTATAGAAGTTTGTCACAAGTTGAGTCGGCGAATGTGTTTCAGTTCGAATTGGCGTTGTGCCCCTAATTCTTTCCCACATTGTGGGCAAAGAATGGGTAATTTGTTGTAGGAAGAAGAGGAATAGTGTACTAATATTGGTACCAGAAGAACGCGCCTCCGTAGGATGAAGAGGAATGTGGCGCGCTACGCCCCAGTCGGATCATGGAGAATCACATTTAGGTAGATATGGACACCAATTGTGTTCAAGAGCGTCGTACTTTCTGGGCCATCAGGCACTTTCCTATCTTTCACCTACATGATAGAAATTTTTGGTGTGATAACACTTCTAAAAAATGCACCAATTCTGGAGATGGAATGGCCGGCTGAAGGGGTAGGAGGAGGCCGGATTTTTTTCATTTAACAGCATGTGTGAATGTCCTGAAGGCTTATATACATGTTGTTAAATACATTTTTCTCAGCCTGATAGTCCAGAATTTATAGAAGTTTGTCACAAGTTGAGTCGGCGAATGTGTTTCAGTTCGAATTGGCGTTGTGCCCCTAATTCTTTCCCACATTGTGGGCAAAGAATGGGTAATTTGTTGTAGGAAGAAGAGGAATAGTGTACTAATATTGGTACCAGAAGAACGCGCCTCCGTAGGATGAAGAGGAATGTGGCGCGCTACGCTCCAGTCGGATCATGGAGAATCACATTTAGGTAGATATGGACACCAATTGCGTTCGAGAGCGTCGTACTTTCTGGGCCATCAGGCACTTTCCTATCTTTCACCTACATGATAGAAATTTTTGGTGTGATAACACTTCTAAAAAATGCACCAATTCTGGAGATGGAATGGCCGGCTGAAGGGGTAGGAGGAGGCCGGATTTTTTCTTTTAACAGCATGTGTGAATGTCCTGAAGGCTTATATACATGTTGTTAAATACATTTTTCTCAGCCTGATAGTCCAGAATTTATAGAAGTTTGTCACAAGTTGAGTCGGCGAATGTGTTTCAGTTCGAATTGGCGTTGTGCCCCTAATTCTTTCTCACATTGTGGGCAAAGAATGGGTAATTTGTTGTAAGAAGAAGAGGAATAGTGTACTAATATTGGTACCAGAAGAACTCGCCTCCGTAGGATGAAGAGGAATGTGGCGCGCTACGCCCCAGTCGGATCATGGAGAATCACATTTAGGTAGATATGGACACCAATTGCGTTCGAGAGCGTCATACTTTCTGGGCCATCAGGCACTTTCCTATCTTTCACCTACATGATAGGAATTTTTGGTGTGATAACATTTCTAAAAAATGCACCAATTCTGGAGATGGAATGGCCGGCTGAAGGGGTAGGAGGAGGCCGGATTTTTTTCTTTTAACAGCATGTGTGAATGTCCTGAAGGCTTATATACATGTTGTTAAATACATTTTTCTCAGCCTGATAGTCCAGAATATATAGAAGTTTGTCGCAAGTTGAGTCGGCGAATGTGTTTCAGTTCGAATTGGCGTTGTGCCCCTAATTCTTTCTCACATTGTGGGCAAAGAATGGGTAATTTGTTGTAGGAAGAAGAGGAATAGTGTACTAATATTGGTACCAGAAGAACGCGCCTCCGTAGGATGAAGAGGAATGTGGCGCGCTACGCCCCAGTCGGATCATGGAGAATCACATTTAGGTAGATATGGACACCAATTGCGTTCGAGAACGTCGTACTTTCTGGGCCATCAGGCACTTTCCTATCTTTCACCTACATGATAGAAATTGTTGGTGTGATAACACTTCTAAAAAATGCACCAATTCTGGAGATGGAATGGCCGGCTGAAGGGGTAGGAGGAGGCCGGATTTTTTTCTTTTAACAGCATGTGTGAATGTCCTGAAGGCTTATATACATGTTGTTAAATACATTTTTCTCAGCCTGATAGTCCAGAATATATAGAAGTTTGTCGCAAGTTGTGTCGGCGAATGTGTTTCAGTTCGAATTGGCGTTGTGCCCCTAATTCTTTCTCACATTGTGGGCAAAGAATGGGTAATTTGTTGTAGGAAGAAGAGGAATAGTGTACTAATATTGGTACCAGAAGAACGCGCCTCCGTAGGATGAAGAGGAATGTGGCGCGCTACGCCCCAGTCGGATCATGGAGAATCACATTTAGGTAGATATGGACACCAATTGCGTTCGAGAGCGTCGTACTTTCTGGGCCATCAGGCACTTTCCTATCTTTCACCTACATGATAGAAATTTTTGGTGTGATAACACTTCTAAAAAATGCACCAATTCTGGAGATGGAATGGCCGGCTGAAGGGGTAGGAGGAGGCCGGATTTTTTTCTTTTAACAGCATGTGTGAATGTCCTGAAGGCTTATATACATGTTGTTAAATACATTTTTCTCAGCCTGATAGTCCAGAATTTATAGAAGTTTGTCACAAGTTGAGTTGGCGAATGTGTTTCAGTTCGAATTGGCGTTGTGCCCCTAATTCTTTCCCACATTGTGGGCAAAGAATTGGTAATTTGTTGTAGGAAGAAGAGGAATAGTGTACTAATATTGGTACCAGAAGAACGCGCCTCCGTAGGATGAAGAGGAATGTGGCGCGCTACGCCCCAGTCGGATCATGGAGAATCACATTTAGGTAGATATGGACACCAATTGCGTTCGAGAGCGTCATACTTTCTGGGCCATCAGGCACTTTCCTATCCTTCACCTACATGATAGGAATTTTTGGTGTGATAACACTTCTAAAAAATGCACCAATTCTGGAGATGGAATGGCCGGCTGAAGGGGTAGGAGGAGGCCGGATTTTTTTCTTTTAACAGCATGTGTGAATGTCCTGAAGGCTTATATACATGTTGTTAAATAAATTTTTCTCAGCCTGATAGTCCAGAATATATAGAAGTTTGTCGCAAGTTGAGTCGGCGAATGTGTTTCAGTTCGAATTGGCGTTGTGCCCCTAATTCTTTCTCACATTGTGGGCAAAGAATGGGTAATTTGTTGTAAGAAGAAGAGGAATAGTGTACTAATATTGGTACCAGAAGAACGCGCCTCCGTAGGATGAAGAGGAATGTGGCGCGCTACGCCCCAGTCGGATCATGGAGAATCACATTTAGGTAGATATGGACACCAATTGCGTTCGAGAGCGTCGTACTTTCTGGGCCATCAGGCACTTTCCTATCTTTCACCTACATGATAGAAATTTTTGGTGTGATAACACTTCTAAAAAATGCACCAATTCTGGAGATGGAATGGCCGGCTGAAGGGGTAGGAGGAGGCCGGATTTTTTTCTTTTAACAGCATGTGTGAATGTCCTGAAGGCTTATATACATGTTGTTAAATACATTTTTCTCAGCCTGATAGTCCAGAATTTATAGAAGTTTGTCACAAGTTGAGTCGGCGAATGTGTTTCAGTTCGAATTGGCGTTGTGCCCCTAATTCTTTCCCACATTGTGGGCAAAGAATGGGTAATTTGTTGTAGGAAGAAGAGGAATAGTGTACTAATATTGGTACCAGAAGAACGCGCCTCCGTAGGATGAAGAGGAATGTGGCGCGCTACGCTCCAGTCGGATCATGGAGAATCACATTTAGGTAGATATGGACACCAATTGCGTTCGAGAGCGTCGTACTTTCTGGGCCATCAGGCACTTTCCTATCTTTCACCTACATGATAGAAATTTTTGGTGTGATAACACTTCTAAAAAATGCACCAATTCTGGAGATGGAATGGCCGGCTGAAGGGGTAGGAGGAGGCCGGATTTTTTCTTTTAACAGCATGTGTGAATGTCCTGAAGGCTTATATACATGTTGTTAAATACATTTTTCTCAGCCTGATAGTCCAGAATTTATAGAAGTTTGTCACAAGTTGAGTCGGCGAATGTGTTTCAGTTCGAATTGGCGTTGTGCCCCTAATTCTTTCCCACATTGTGGGCAAAGAATGGGTAATTTGTTGTAGGAAGAAGAGGAATAGTGTACTAATATTGGTACCAGAAGAACGCGCCTCCGTAGGATTGTTCAGGTACTAATCAGTCTCAACCGGCAGGGATAATACGCTGAGTTCGTACGAAAGGAATCACACCACACAGAGTCTGGTACAAAGCTCCTCACTCAGCATCAGGCGTCACTGACTTATTTATTAGACACATTTGTTCTATATATCCCCTTTCTCCTGGGGGTGGGTACATGTTATCACACTTTTATAAAAGCACGTATCACTGTAAGCCTCTTGTTACTTTGTGTCATTCTTGGATAGGTTCACCCTTATCTGGTCCTTTAGATATGTCTTCATAGTTCATAGTTTGTTCATACCAGGAAGTGACTTGTTATTTTATTAGTGCGTAGTCCCTGTTCAGGGGCCATCTTGCCACGTATACTTATCTAATCCTATTACTATTGCTTCATCACAATTATGTACACAACTCTATAGTCTATATTTTATTAAAGAAAGAAAATTATTATAAACATTAACTTCTGTCCACTCCATCCTTCACAGTCCCCCCTTTTATCATTATTTTCTTCATTTCTTAACCTAAGTGTGTCCGTGCTCTGGGAAAGGGGAGTAAAAGGATTTTTTCACCAGTTTGAGACGAGCCTCCCCTATTAGGAGACCCCCCTTTGTAGCTGGACTTAAAGAGTCGGTGCACACCCTACACTATCTATTCATCTTCAGAACAATAGTCTCGATAAAGGGTGGTTGTTTTCATGGATGGAGTTGGTAAAAGTCCTTCAATTTCTGAAGAAAACATAAAAGTGGGAGTTACTTCAGTTATAGTTTTAGTCATTAATTTCTTCATACATGGTAATACACAACAAGCAATAACTGCGAAAAGCACTAGAAAGATTAAGATTACAATCCCAATTTGGGCCAGAATTTTCTGCCATCCGGTTAACCATGAGAAATACTGATCCCATGGGTCTGTGAAACCTCAATTTCGTTTTAATTCCTCGGATAAAGAAACAATCTGTTTGATTGCCATGGTTACTTTGCCGTTTGGTCCTGTGTTATCTGGAATAAAAGTACGACAGGTAGTACCTATCATGGCACAAACGCCTCCTTTTTCTGCTAGTATCATATCAAGGGCCATACGGTTCTGGAAAGTCATAGTAGATGTGGGTCCTAACTGGTCAGCTAGACCTTGTAAAGCGTCCCTAGTATAGTTAACAAACCGTTGCTGGTTGTAATAGATATAATTTATCCAATCTACATTTTTGTTAGCTGTGATCATAGGGATTAATGATTCAAATCAAGCTGCTACCTGATCCCGGGCCTTGAATTCATCTGGGACCCCCCTTGGGACTCCTATAGCATCTATATACACATGGGGGTCAAAACTTCCTTTCAGATCTCTTTTTTCCCCTTGTAAATATGTGACTATTTTGAGAGATGGTCTCTTGGGTTTCTAACTGTATACCATTCAATACTCCTAAATATCTCTTAAAATTGTTATCAAGAATACAAAATATCTCCTATTTCTTATTTGGCTATTATTCATACATAATATCATCCCATCAGTTTCTTTTATTACAATCGTAGAGTTGAGCCTCTCCTTGTTGCATCTTTCATAAGTCTTATTTATCATTTCGTTTCTATTTTTACTGGTTGTATATTTCTGTCGATACTGTAAATCTGGTTCATAACAACAAAACCACAGCCCCGGCGTCTCTTCTTGTATGCTAATGTTGGCTGTTTTGTCTATGTGAAGGTACACAGTCCCTCCATGTGGTCCTTTTTTCCAAGTCCCTTCGGTTGTAGTCACATTTGTAGTATAACACGGGGCATTGGCCTTACATGTGTAGTTACCCTCCTTTCTATCCACTGTGGCATTCGCCCACCCTGTCCTGAACTGTTCCAGTGATTCTGTACTGATTACGTGTACAGGAGTAGCAGTTCTGCCTTTTTGTATAAGAGCACACGCAACAACCGCCGCAACAACCGCAAAGATCTTCATTCTTCTGGCTGAAGAACCTTTTTACAATGACTGGCGTGAATCCAGCTTGCCTTTCCTTCGAGCTTCACTGAGGTGCTTGTAACGAGTAGGACTTGAAAAGGACCATCAAATCTTGGGTCTAGACTTTTCCTCACGTGTCTTTTAACAACGACCCAATCTGCTGGTTCTAGCTTATACGTCAACTGAATCAGGACCTGGAATGGAAGCAAATACTTGTGCATGCACCTTGGTCAATTGTTTGTCAAGCGTTGATACATAATCTGTTAGTCTACCATACTGCATTTGGAGCACCTGTGGAAAATAACATCCTAATCTGGGAGCCGACCCAAATAAGATCTCATATGGGCTGAGACCTGTTCTTTTTGTGGGCGTGTATCTTACTGAGAACAAGGCTAATGGTAGACACTCGGTCCATGGTTTCCCGTTTTCTACCATTGCTTTTTGGATTTTCAATTTGAGAGTCCCATTTAGTCTCTCAACCTTCCCACTGCTTTGTGGATGGTATGGTGTATGTAGGGCTTGACTTATGCCTAGAGCTGACAACACATGGTTCATGATTTCACCCGTAAAATGAGTTCCTCTGTCGCTCTCGATCACCTCTGGAACTCCATATCTGCACACCACCTCGTTGATCAGTTTCTTTGCTGTGGCTACGGCTGTAGCTTTGGTTACTGGAAAAGCTTCTGGCCATCCTGAAAAGAGATCAATACAAACAAGCACATACTCCTAGGTACCAACTTTGGGTAGTTGAATATAGTCTATCTGCAGTCTCTGGAACGGATATATAGGTCTGGGTGTGTGCTTCTGTGGTACTTTTACAGTTCTTCCAATATTATGTGTTGCACAGATCATGCATCCTTGTGTAAAACTGCTGGCCATCACACTAAACCCTGGGGCATACCACACCTTGTTTACCAAGTCCATCATTGCCGTTTTTTATTGGTGTGTCTCTCCATGTGTTATCTGGGCCATCATTGGGAACATTGTCTTAGGCAGGCACAGTTTATTCTGGCATTGCCAGAGGCCATCTTTTCGTAGCGTTGCTTCTTGGGCCGTCCACTTGTCTTTTTCTTCTTTTGTTGCTTGTCCTTGAAGTTTTTTGCCGTAGTTCCGGGCTTACAGCTGGTCTTGTTTCCTCTGGATCTTTTATCTGACATACGGCTGCTAACACGGGTAGCTTCTGTGCTGCTTGCTTTTGCGGCTTGGTCTGCCAAAGCATTTCCTTTTGTCTCTGGTGAACTCACCTTAGTGTGAGCTTTTAATGTTTACTACTGCTAATTGAGAGTCAGAGTATATATTTGCTGTCTTTCCTTCTGCATGTTGGCATGCTGCTGCCAGGGCCTTAAGCTCCACTTCTTGTGCTGAGCGGGACGCTGGTAAGGAGGCTGCTTATTGTAGGACTACATCTTCGGTGGTTACTGCATATCCTGTAAGAAAAGATCCTTCTACAAAATACCTTGAACCATCCACAAAGAGTATTTAGGTCTGGGTTTTGGAGTGGGGTATCTTTTACATGTGCGAAGCCCACTGTTTCCTGGGCCATAAGGGCCATACAATCATGTTCATCAGTTTCAGACAAAAATTGTGACCATACTTTACCTACGTCTTCTCCCCCCTTGCTCCAAAGGCAGTAAGGTAGCTGGGTTCAATGTAGTACAGCGGTGTAAAGTAACCTGCTCAGGGAGAAGAAGCGCACAGGTTAATCTCAAATGTCTTGCAGTGGACAAATGCTTAGGTTGTACTTGAGTTAGAATAGCAGTAATATATATATCATGTGGTGGAAATGCCAGGACCAAATCTGAGGCCTTGTTTAACATTGAATTTACAGCAATGATAGCTCTCACACATGATGGGGAACCTCGGGCCACAGGGTCTAGTCTAGCTGAATAATATACTATCGGGCTCTGCTGTGGTCCATGACTTTGTGTGAGAACCGCAGTGTCATGTCCATTTTGTTCAGTACAGTACAAAGTATATGCTTGCGTAGAGGTACTCCATGGATTGGTGTCACAAGCCGCTACCAAACACAACTCCTCCTCATTCAGCTGATAATCCAGAATACTTTGAGAATCTCACTTTTATCAGGTTCTGCAAATACTTGATTAATACAAAAACAAATAAAAATAAAACATTCCCAAAAACTTTACATCAAATTAACAATGTCCAGACAAGTTTTGTTTTGCCTTCTCCCTCATCTAAATCCATAAAGACTCGTGTGAGTGATGTCAGTTCCTTCACCCTTCCCCCCTTTGTGGACTCTGCGAGAGTAATGTAGCAGAGTTCAAAACTACATCTCAACATAACACTAATTTAACCCCCTGTAATGTACAACAGCCTGAAACAAAAATGACTTTTTCCTGACAAACATTTGATCTTTACAATGACATAACTCATGTGTAAAATCAAAAACAAAACAATTGTAGTTAGTTATTCAATAAAACAGAAAATATTATCTCTGATAACATTAATTACTGCAAACCAATAAACAGTATATAAAAATAGGGAACGGTGGGGGGCACATACATTTTCAAAACCCCGTGTCTCACAGTATCTGTAGTTTAATACATCTGAATTAACATCAAAACACATGAAATCTGATCACATCATAACACATAAATATCGTAACTTTTATAACCAACAGCGCTTGCGCAAAAGAGAAGAAATGTATTTAGGTTTGTAGACATTACTGATATATATATATCTCAGCAGTGCATATTGAGATCCCTCTGTCTCATCAGCCCTGCAGACTGCACCCAGTCAGCCCCCCTCCTCCTCCTCTCAAACACAGCACACTTTAGGGGGGAGGGAGGTCACAAACTCGCAGCTTCTCACAATCTTAACACTTTCAATGCCGGCAAAACAACATACGTATCTGCAATCATTTATCACACCATTGTACAGGAATTATCTACGTTAATGTTTAACCGTACAATCTGACGGCCACCATCTCTATATTATGATGACGTGTTGTTTCATCAGTGAACTAAAACTGGAACTTCTGTAAATAGAAAAAACACTACAAATGACAAAATTAACAAGGTGATTATTTCATACTGATTTGGTTGGGCCGGGCGTGGCCACATCCTACGGAGGGGGCTTATAAAATCCACCTTCTTGTGTGAGTACCGGATATAACGGAACAACAGGTTTAGGTGTACCAAGATGGCCTCCTGGGGCGGGGAGTGGTGCCGAAGGCGTGGCATATATGGGAGGATCGGGGCGTGGAAAGTGACATGATACACAATATTCAGCTTGGGGCGGGTTCTGTTAACCACAACTGGGACACTCCCACGAAGTTAGAATTCCACCGTCGCCATTATAGGGCGGTGGCAGGACACGTTCTTTGTAATACACATATTTGATGATTTTACCCTTTCTGTCTCGTATTTCTTGCTCAGTAAACTTGTCTTTAGTTATGGCTATGGCTGTTCTTTGCCAAGCTAATGCTTCATCTAACTTTCCTTCGTCACTTAATCTTCCCTTGTTTTCCCTAAGAGCTGCAGCCCATTCTTCCATCTATAAATATGCCACATATGTGCATAACTTTCTTACTATTTTCTACATTCTTCTTGCCTTCTCTTTTTTCTACTATCTCTTTTGCGGTTAATGAACCACATTCCTTTGCCTGTCTCTTTGTTTTAAACACATTAAACATACTGTTCTATATTTAACACCGTCCTGAGAATGAAACCTTATTCTCGATGTTTCTGAACACAAAACACAATTTTTTTTTTATTTTTTTTTAACACAATTATAACTGACTGTCTGTCTCTGTCGTCTTAATGGTATCAACCTATACCCTGCGACCAATTAAATTATTACACTTACACCTGTCGTCTTAATGGTATCAACCTATACCCTGCGACCAATTAAATTATTACACTTACACCTGTCGTCTTAATGGTATCAACCTATACCCTGCGACCAATTAAATTAAATTATTACACCTGTCGTCTTAATGGTATCAACCTATACCCTGCGACCAATTAAATTAAATTATTACACCTGTCGTCTTAATGGTATCAACCTATACCCTGCGACCAATTAAATTATCACACTTATACTTATCACCTATGCCGGCGAGACGCGACTATCTATACTATGATTCTTGGAACCACACAGCGGGTTAACTCTCTGTCGCTGAGAGTGTGGCCGGGATCGACTCCAAATACCTCGGTATCTTATCACCTGCTCACTCTCCCACACGGATAAGAGCCAATATTCATAAACATGAACTTAACCTTACCGTGTTTTATTTGAAGCTGATCAGACTTCCTGGGAGCGTGGCTGGCGATTCAATGTTGAGGCGTCTGGGGGTCGTCGATCACGGACACGGCTTATCCCTCGAGTGTGGCCCCACGTCGAGCGCCAAAATGTTCAGGTACTAATCAGTCTCAACCGGCAGGGATAATACGCTGAGTTCGTACGAAAGGAATCACACCACACAGAGTCTGGTACAAAGCTCCTCACTCAGCATCAGGCGTCACTGACTTATTTATTAGACACATTTGTTCTATATATCCCCTTTCTCCTGGGGGTGGGTACATGTTATCACACTTTTATAAAAGCACGTATCACTGTAAGCCTCTTGTTACTTTGTGTCATTCTTGGATAGGTTCACCCTTATCTGGTCCTTTAGATATGTCTTCATAGTTCATAGTTTGTTCATACCAGGAAGTGACTTGTTATTTTATTAGTGCGTAGTCCCTGTTCAGGGGCCATCTTGCCACGTATACTTATCTAATCCTATTACTATTGCTTCATCACAATTATGTACACAACTCTATAGTCTATATTTTATTAAAGAAAGAAAATTATTATAAACATTAACTTCTGTCCACTCCATCCTTCACAGGATGAAGAGGAATGTGGCGCGCTACGCCCCAGTCGGATCATGGAGAATCACATTTAGGTAGATATGGACACCAATTGCGTTCGAGAGCGTCGTACTTTCTGGGCCATCAGGCACTTTCCTATCTTTCACCTACATGATAGAAATTTTTGGTGTGATAACACTTCTAAAAAATGCACCAATTCTGGAGATGGAATGGCCGGCTGAAGGGGTAGGAGGAGGCCGGATTTTTTCTTTTAACAGCATGTGTGAATGTCCTGAAGGCTTATATACATGTTGTTAAATACATTTTTCTCAGCCTGATAGTCCAGAATTTATAGAAGTTTGTCACAAGTTGAGTCGGCGAATGTGTTTCAGTTCGAATTGGCGTTGTGCCCCTAATTCTTTCCCACATTGTGGGCAAAGAATGGGTAATTTGTTGTAGGAAGAAGAGGAATAGTGTACTAATATTGGTACCAGAAGAACGCGCCTCCGTAGGATGAAGAGGAATGTGGCGCGCTACGCCCCAGTCGGATCATGGAGAATCACATTTAGGTAGATATGGACACCAATTGCGTTCGAGAGCGTCGTACTTTCTGGGCCATCAGGCACTTTCCTATCTTTCACCTACATGATAGGAATTTTTGGTGTGATAACACTTCTAAAAAATGCACCAATTCTGGAGATGGAATGGCCGGCTGAAGGGGTAGGAGGAGGCCGGATTTTTTTCTTTTAACAGCATGTGTGAATGTCCTGAAGGCTTATATACATGTTGTTAAATACATTTTTCTCAGCCTGATAGTCCAGAATTTATAGAAGTTTGTCACAAGTTGAGTCGGCGAATGTGTTTCAGTTCGAATTGGCGTTGTGCCCCTAATTCTTTCCCACATTGTGGGCAAAGAATGGGTAATTTGTTGTAGGAAGAAGAGGAATAGTGTACTAATATTGGTACCAGAAGAACGCGCCTCCGTAGGATGAAGAGGAATGTGGCGCGCTACGCTCCAGTCGGATCATGGAGAATCACATTTAGGTAGATATGGACACCAATTGCGTTCGAGAGCGTCGTACTTTCTGGGCCATCAGGCACTTTCCTATCTTTCACCTACATGATAGAAATTTTTGGTGTGATAACACTTCTAAAAAATGCACCAATTCTGGAGATGGAATGGCCGGCTGAAGGGGTAGGAGGAGGCCGGATTTTTTCTTTTAACAGCATGTGTGAATGTCCTGAAGGCTTATATACATGTTGTTAAATACATTTTTCTCAGCCTGATAGTCCAGAATTTATAGAAGTTTGTCACAAGTTGAGTCGGCGAATGTGTTTCAGTTCGAATTGGCGTTGTGCCCCTAATTCTTTCCCACATTGTGGGCAAAGAATGGGTAATTTGTTGTAGGAAGAAGAGGAATAGTGTACTAATATTGGTACCAGAAGAACGCGCCTCCGTAGGATGAAGAGGAATGTGGCGCGCTACGCCCCAGTCGGATCATGGAGAATCACATTTAGGTAGATATGGACACCAATTGCGTTCGAGAGCGTCGTACTTTCTGGGCCATCAGGCACTTTCCTATCTTTCACCTACATGATAGAAATTTTTGGTGTGATAACACTTCTAAAAAATGCACCAATTCTGGAGATGGAATGGCCGGCTGAAGGGGTAGGAGGAGGCCGGATTTTTTCTTTTAACAGCATGTGTGAATGTCCTGAAGGCTTATATACATGTTGTTAAATACATTTTTCTCAGCCTGATAGTCCAGAATTTATAGAAGTTTGTCACAAGTTGAGTCGGCGAATGTGTTTCAGTTCGAATTGGCGTTGTGCCCCTAATTCTTTCCCACATTGTGGGCAAAGAATGGGTAATTTGTTGTAGGAAGAAGAGGAATAGTGTACTAATATTGGTACCAGAAGAACGCGCCTCCGTAGGATGAAGAGGAATGTGGCGCGCTACGCCCCAGTTGGATCATGGAGAATCACATTTAGGTAGATATGGACACCAATTGCGTTCGAGAGCGTCGTACTTTCTGGGCCATCAGGCACTTTCCTATCTTTCACCTACATGATAGAAATTTTTGGTGTGATAACACTTCTAAAAAATGCACCAATTCTGGAGATGGAATGGCCGGCTGAAGGGGTAGGAGGAGGCCGGATTTTTTCTTTTAACAGCATGTGTGAATGTCCTGAAGGCTTATATACATGTTGTTAAATACATTTTTCTCAGCCTGATAGTCCAGAATTTATAGAAGTTTGTCACAAGTTGAGTCGGCGAATGTGTTTCAGTTCGAATTGGCGTTGTGCCCCTAATTCTTTCCCACATTGTGGGCAAAGAATGGGTAATTTGTTGTAGGAAGAAGAGGAATAGTGTACTAATATTGGTACCAGAAGAACGCGCCTCCGTAGGATGAAGAGGAATGTGGCGCGCTACGCCCCAGTCGGATCATGGAGAATCACATTTAGGTAGATATGGACACCAATTGCGTTCGAGAGCGTCGTACTTTCTGGGCCATCAGGCACTTTCCTATCTTTCACCTACATGATAGGAATTTTTGGTGTGATAACACTTCTAAAAAATGCACCAATTCTGGAGATGGAATGGCCGGCTGAAGGGGTAGGAGGAGGCCGGATTTTTTTCTTTTAACAGCATGTGTGAATGTCCTGAAGGCTTATATACATGTTGTTAAATACATTTTTCTCAGCCTGATAGTCCAGAATATATAGAAGTTTGTCGCAAGTTGTGTCGGCGAATGTGTTTCAGTTCGAATTGGCGTTGTGCCCCTAATTCTTTCTCACATTGTGGGCAAAGAATGGGTAATTTGTTGTAGGAAGAAGAGGAATAGTGTACTAATATTGGTACCAGAAGAACGCGCCTCCGTAGGATGAAGAGGAATGTGGCGCGCTACGCCCCAGTCGGATCATGGAGAATCACATTTAGGTAGATATGGACACCAATTGCGTTCGAGAGCGTCGTACTTTCTGGGCCATCAGGCACTTTCCTATCTTTCACCTACATGATAGAAATTTTTGGTGTGATAACACTTCTAAAAAATGCACCAATTCTGGAGATGGAATGGCCGGCTGAAGGGGTAGGAGGAGGCCGGATTTTTTTCTTTTAACAGCATGTGTGAATGTCCTGAAGGCTTATATACATGTTGTTAAATACATTTTTCTCAGCCTGATAGTCCAGAATTTATAGAAGTTTGTCACAAGTTGAGTCGGCGAATGTGTTTCAGTTCGAATTGGCGTTGTGCCCCTAATTCTTTCCCACATTGTGGGCAAAGAATGGGTAATTTGTTGTAGGAAGAAGAGGAATAGTGTACTAATATTGGTACCAGAAGAACGCGCCTCCGTAGGATGAAGAGGAATGTGGCGCGCTACGCCCCAGTCGGATCATGGAGAATCACATTTAGGTAGATATGGACACCAATTGCGTTCGAGAGCGTCGTACTTTCTGGGCCATCAGGCACTTTCCTATCTTTCACCTACATGATAGGAATTTTTGGTGTGATAACACTTCTAAAAAATGCACCAATTCTGGAGATGGAATGGCCGGCTGAAGGGGTAGGAGGAGGCCGGATTTTTTTCTTTTAACAGCATGTGTGAATGTCCTGAAGGCTTATATACATGTTGTTAAATACATTTTTCTCAGCCTGATAGTCCAGAATTTATAGAAGTTTGTCACAAGTTGAGTCGGCGAATGTGTTTCAGTTCGAATTGGCGTTGTGCCCCTAATTCTTTCCCACATTGTGGGCAAAGAATTGGTAATTTGTTGTAGGAAGAAGAGGAATAGTGTACTAATATTGGTACCAGAAGAACGCGCCTCCGTAGGATGAAGAGGAATGTGGCGCGCTACGCCCCAGTCGGATCATGGAGAATCACATTTAGGTAGATATGGACACCAATTGCGTTCGAGAGCGTCGTACTTTCTGGGCCATCAGGCACTTTCCTATCCTTCACCTACATGATAGGAATTTTTGGTGTGATAACACTTCTAAAAAATGCACCAATTCTGGAGATGGAATGGCCGGCTGAAGGGGTAGGAGGAGGCCGGATTTTTTTCTTTTAACAGCATGTGTGAATGTCCTGAAGGCTTATATACATGTTGTTAAATACATTTTTCTCAGCCTGATAGTCCAGAATATATAGAAGTTTGTCGCAAGTTGAGTCGGCGAATGTGTTTCAGTTCGAATTGGCGTTGTGCCCCTAATTCTTTCTCACATTGGGGGCAAAGAATGGGTAATTTGTTGTAGGAAGAAGAGGAATAGTGTACTAATATTGGTACCAGAAGAACGCGCCTCCGTAGGATGAAGAGGAATGTGGCGCGCTACGCCCCAGTCGGATCATGGAGAATCACATTTAGGTAGATATGGACACCAATTGCGTTCGAGAGCGTCGTACTTTCTGGGCCATCAGGCACTTTCCTATCTTTCACCTACATGATAGAAATTTTTGGTGTGATAACACTTCTAAAAAATGCACCAATTCTGGAGATGGAATGGCCGGCTGAAGGGGTAGGAGGAGGCCGGATTTTTTTCTTTTAACAGCATGTGTGAATGTCCTGAAGGCTTATATACATGTTGTTAAATACATTTTTCTCAGCCTGATAGTCCAGAATATATAGAAGTTTGTCGCAAGTTGTGTCGGCGAATGTGTTTCAGTTCGAATTGGCGTTGTGCCCCTAATTCTTTCTCACATTGTGGGCAAAGAATGGGTAATTTGTTGTAGGAAGAAGAGGAATAGTGTACTAATATTGGTACCAGAAGAACGCGCCTCCGTAGGATGAAGAGGAATGTGGCGCGCTACGCCCCAGTCGGATCATGGAGAATCACATTTAGGTAGATATGGACACCAATTGCGTTCGAGAGCGTCGTACTTTCTGGGCCATCAGGCACTTTCCTATCTTTCACCTACATGATAGAAATTTTTGGTGTGATAACACTTCTAAAAAATGCACCAATTCTGGAGATGGAATGGCCGGCTGAAGGGGTAGGAGGAGGCCGGATTTTTTTCTTTTAACAGCATGTGTGAATGTCCTGAAGGCTTATATACATGTTGTTAAATACATTTTTCTCAGCCTGATAGTCCAGAATATATAGAAGTTTGTCGCAAGTTGTGTCGGCGAATGTGTTTCAGTTAGAATTGGCGTTGTGCCCCTAATTCTTTCTCACATTGTGGGCAAAGAATGGGTAATTTGTTGTAGGAAGAAGAGGAATAGTGTACTAATATTGGTACCAGAAGAACGCGCCTCCGTAGGATGAAGAGGAATGTGGCGCGCTACGCCCCAGTCGGATCATGGAGAATCACATTTAGGTAGATATGGACACCAATTGCGTTCGAGAGCGTCGTACTTTCTGGGCCATCAGGCACTTTCCTATCTTTCACCTACATGATAGAAATTTTTGGTGTGATAACACTTCTAAAAAATGCACCAATTCTGGAGATGGAATGGCCGGCTGAAGGGGTAGGAGGAGGCCGGATTTTTTTTTTTTTAACAGCATGTGTGAATGTCCTGAAGGCTTATATACATGTTGTTAAATACATTTTTCTCAGCCTGATAGTCCAGAATTTATAGAAGTTTGTCACAAGTTGAGTCGGCGAATGTGTTTCAGTTCGAATTGGCGTTGTGCCCCTAATTCTTTCCCACATTGTGGGCAAAGAATGGGTAATTTGTTGTAGGAAGAAGAGGAATAGTGTACTAATATTGGTACCAGAAGAACGCGCCTCCGTAGGATGAAGAGGAATGTGGCGCGCTACGCCCCAGTCGGATCATGGAGAATCACATTTAGGTAGATATGGACACCAATTGCGTTCGAGAGCGTCGTACTTTCTGGGCCATCAGGCACTTTCCTATCTTTCACCTACATGATAGGAATTTTTGGTGTGATAACACTTCTAAAAAATGCACCAATTCTGGAGATGGAATGGCCGGCTGAAGGGGTAGGAGGAGGCCGGATTTTTTTCTTTTAACAGCATGTGTGAATGTCCTGAAGGCTTATATACATGTTGTTAAATACATTTTTCTCAGCCTGATAGTCCAGAATTTATAGAAGTTTGTCACAAGTTGAGTCGGCGAATGTGTTTCAGTTCGAATTGGCGTTGTGCCCCTAATTCTTTCCCACATTGTGGGCAAAGAATTGGTAATTTGTTGTAGGAAGAAGAGGAATAGTGTACTAATATTGGTACCAGAAGAACGCGCCTCCGTAGGATGAAGAGGAATGTGGCGCGCTACGCCCCAGTCGGATCATGGAGAATCACATTTAGGTAGATATGGACACCAATTGCGTTCGAGAGCGTCGTACTTTCTGGGCCATCAGGCACTTTCCTATCCTTCACCTACATGATAGGAATTTTTGGTGTGATAACACTTCTAAAAAATGCACCAATTCTGGAGATGGAATGGCCGGCTGAAGGGGTAGGAGGAGGCCGGATTTTTTTCTTTTAACAGCATGTGTGAATGTCCTGAAGGCTTATATACATGTTGTTAAATACATTTTTCTCAGCCTGATAGTCCAGAATATATAGAAGTTTGTCGCAAGTTGAGTCGGCGAATGTGTTTCAGTTCGAATTGGCGTTGTGCCCCTAATTCTTTCTCACATTGGGGGCAAAGAATGGGTAATTTGTTGTAGGAAGAAGAGGAATAGTGTACTAATATTGGTACCAGAAGAACGCGCCTCCGTAGGATGAAGAGGAATGTGGCGCGCTACGCCCCAGTCGGATCATGGAGAATCACATTTAGGTAGATATGGACACCAATTGCGTTCGAGAGCGTCGTACTTTCTGGGCCATCAGGCACTTTCCTATCTTTCACCTACATGATAGAAATTTTTGGTGTGATAACACTTCTAAAAAATGCACCAATTCTGGAGATGGAATGGCCGGCTGAAGGGGTAGGAGGAGGCCGGATTTTTTTCTTTTAACAGCATGTGTGAATGTCCTGAAGGCTTATATACATGTTGTTAAATACATTTTTCTCAGCCTGATAGTCCAGAATATATAGAAGTTTGTCGCAAGTTGTGTCGGCGAATGTGTTTCAGTTCGAATTGGCGTTGTGCCCCTAATTCTTTCTCACATTGTGGGCAAAGAATGGGTAATTTGTTGTAGGAAGAAGAGGAATAGTGTACTAATATTGGTACCAGAAGAACGCGCCTCCGTAGGATGAAGAGGAATGTGGCGCGCTACGCCCCAGTCGGATCATGGAGAATCACATTTAGGTAGATATGGACACCAATTGCGTTCGAGAGCGTCGTACTTTCTGGGCCATCAGGCACTTTCCTATCTTTCACCTACATGATAGAAATTTTTGGTGTGATAACACTTCTAAAAAATGCACCAATTCTGGAGATGGAATGGCCGGCTGAAGGGGTAGGAGGAGGCCGGATTTTTTTCTTTTAACAGCATGTGTGAATGTCCTGAAGGCTTATATACATGTTGTTAAATACATTTTTCTCAGCCTGATAGTCCAGAATATATAGAAGTTTGTCGCAAGTTGTGTCGGCGAATGTGTTTCAGTTAGAATTGGCGTTGTGCCCCTAATTCTTTCTCACATTGTGGGCAAAGAATGGGTAATTTGTTGTAGGAAGAAGAGGAATAGTGTACTAATATTGGTACCAGAAGAACGCGCCTCCGTAGGATGAAGAGGAATGTGGCGCGCTACGCCCCAGTCGGATCATGGAGAATCACATTTAGGTAGATATGGACACCAATTGCGTTCGAGAGCGTCGTACTTTCTGGGCCATCAGGCACTTTCCTATCTTTCACCTACATGATAGAAATTTTTGGTGTGATAACACTTCTAAAAAATGCACCAATTCTGGAGATGGAATGGCCGGCTGAAGGGGTAGGAGGAGGCTGGATTTTTTTCTTTTAACAGCATGTGTGAATGTCCTGAAGGCTTATATACATGTTGTTAAATACATTTTTCTCAGCCTGATAGTCCAGAATTTATAGAAGTTTGTCACAAGTTGAGTCGGCGAATGTGTTTCAGTTCGAATTGGCGTTGTGCCCCTAATTCTTTCCCACATTGTGGGCAAAGAATGGGTAATTTGTTGTAGGAAGAAGAGGAATAGTGTACTAATATTGGTACCAGAAGAACGCGCCTCCGTAGGATGAAGAGGAATGTGGCGCGCTACGCCCCAGTCGGATCATGGAGAATCACATTTAGGTAGATATGGACACCAATTGCGTTCGAGAGCGTCGTACTTTCTGGGCCATCAGGCACTTTCCTATCTTTCACCTACATGATAGGAATTTTTGGTGTGATAACACTTCTAAAAAATGCACCAATTCTGGAGATGGAATGGCCGGCTGAAGGGGTAGGAGGAGGCCGGATTTTTTTCTTTTAACAGCATGTGTGAATGTCCTGAAGGCTTATATACATGTTGTTAAATACATTTTTCTCAGCCTGATAGTCCAGAATTTATAGAAGTTTGTCACAAGTTGAGTCGGCGAATGTGTTTCAGTTCGAATTGGCGTTGTGCCCCTAATTCTTTCCCACATTGTGGGCAAAGAATTGGTAATTTGTTGTAGGAAGAAGAGGTATAGTGTACTAATATTGGTACCAGAAGAACGCGCCTCCGTAGGATGAAGAGGAATGTGGCGCGCTACGCCCCAGTCGGATCATGGAGAATCACATTTAGGTAGATATGGACACCAATTGCGTTCGAGAGCGTCGTACTTTCTGGGCCATCAGGCACTTTCCTATCCTTCACCTACATGATAGGAATTTTTGGTGTGATAACACTTCTAAAAAATGCACCAATTCTGGAGATGGAATGGCCGGCTGAAGGGGTAGGAGGAGGCCGGATTTTTTTCTTTTAACAGCATGTGTGAATGTCCTGAAGGCTTATATACATGTTGTTAAATACATTTTTCTCAGCCTGATAGTCCAGAATATATAGAAGTTTGTCGCAAGTTGAGTCGGCGAATGTGTTTCAGTTCGAATTGGCGTTGTGCCCCTAATTCTTTCTCACATTGGGGGCAAAGAATGGGTAATTTGTTGTAGGAAGAAGAGGAATAGTGTACTAATATTGGTACCAGAAGAACGCGCCTCCGTAGGATGAAGAGGAATGTGGCGCGCTACGCCCCAGTCGGATCATGGAGAATCACATTTAGGTAGATATGGACACCAATTGCGTTCGAGAGCGTCGTACTTTCTGGGCCATCAGGCACTTTCCTATCTTTCACCTACATGATAGAAATTTTTGGTGTGATAACACTTCTAAAAAATGCACCAATTCTGGAGATGGAATGGCCGGCTGAAGGGGTAGGAGGAGGCCGGATTTTTTTCTTTTAACAGCATGTGTGAATGTCCTGAAGGCTTATATACATGTTGTTAAATACATTTTTCTCAGCCTGATAGTCCAGAATATATAGAAGTTTGTCGCAAGTTGTGTCGGCGAATGTGTTTCAGTTCGAATTGGCGTTGTGCCCCTAATTCTTTCTCACATTGTGGGCAAAGAATGGGTAATTTGTTGTAGGAAGAAGAGGAATAGTGTACTAATATTGGTACCAGAAGAACGCGCCTCCGTAGGATGAAGAGGAATGTGGCGCGCTACGCCCCAGTCGGATCATGGAGAATCACATTTAGGTAGATATGGACACCAATTGCGTTCGAGAGCGTCGTACTTTCTGGGCCATCAGGCACTTTCCTATCTTTCACCTACATGATAGAAATTTTTGGTGTGATAACACTTCTAAAAAATGCACCAATTCTGGAGATGGAATGGCCGGCTGAAGGGGTAGGAGGAGGCCGGATTTTTTTCTTTTAACAGCATGTGTGAATGTCCTGAAGGCTTATATACATGTTGTTAAATACATTTTTCTCAGCCTGATAGTCCAGAATATATAGAAGTTTGTCGCAAGTTGTGTCGGCGAATGTGTTTCAGTTCGAATTGGCGTTGTGCCCCTAATTCTTTCTCACATTGTGGGCAAAGAATGGGTAATTTGTTGTAGGAAGAAGAGGAATAGTGTACTAATATTGGTACCAGAAGAACGCGCCTCCGTAGGATGAAGAGGAATGTGGCGCGCTACGCCCCAGTCGGATCATGGAGAATCACATTTAGGTAGATATGGACACCAATTGCGTTCGAGAGCGTCATACTTTCTGGGCCATCAGGCACTTTCCTATCTTTCACCTACATGATAGGAATTTTTGGTGTGATAACATTTCTAAAAAATGCACCAATTCTGGAGATGGAATGGCCGGCTGAAGGGGTAGGAGGAGGCCGGATTTTTTTCTTTTAACAGCATGTGTGAATGTCCTGAAGGCTTATATACATGTTGTTAAATACATTTTTCTCAGCCTGATAGTCCAGAATATATAGAAGTTTGTCGCAAGTTGAGTCGGCGAATGTGTTTCAGTTCGAATTGGCGTTGTGCCCCTAATTCTTTCTCACATTGGGGGCAAAGAATGGGTAATTTGTTGTAGGAAGAAGAGGAATAGTGTACTAATATTGGTACCAGAAGAACGCGCCTCCGTAGGATGAAGAGGAATGTGGCGCGCTACGCCCCAGTCGGATCATGGAGAATCACATTTAGGTAGATATGGACACCAATTGCGTTCGAGAGCGTCGTACTTTCTGGGCCATCAGGCACTTTCCTATCTTTCACCTACATGATAGAAATTTTTGGTGTGATAACACTTCTAAAAAATGCACCAATTCTGGAGATGGAATGGCCGGCTGAAGGGGTAGGAGGAGGCCGGATTTTTTTCTTTTAACAGCATGTGTGAATGTCCTGAAGGCTTATATACATGTTGTTAAATACATTTTTCTCAGCCTGATAGTCCAGAATATATAGAAGTTTGTCGCAAGTTGTGTCGGCGAATGTGTTTCAGTTCGAATTGGCGTTGTGCCCCTAATTCTTTCTCACATTGTGGGCAAAGAATGGGTAATTTGTTGTAGGAAGAAGAGGAATAGTGTACTAATATTGGTACCAGAAGAACGCGCCTCCGTAGGATGAAGAGGAATGTGGCGCGCTACGCCCCAGTCGGATCATGGAGAATCACATTTAGGTAGATATGGACACCAATTGCGTTCGAGAGCGTCGTACTTTCTGGGCCATCAGGCACTTTCCTATCTTTCACCTACATGATAGAAATTTTTGGTGTGATAACACTTCTAAAAAATGCACCAATTCTGGAGATGGAATGGCCGGCTGAAGGGGTAGGAGGAGGCCGGATTTTTTTCTTTTAACAGCATGTGTGAATGTCCTGAAGGCTTATATACATGTTGTTAAATACATTTTTCTCAGCCTGATAGTCCAGAATATATAGAAGTTTGTCGCAAGTTGTGTCGGCGAATGTGTTTCAGTTCGAATTGGCGTTGTGCCCCTAATTCTTTCTCACATTGTGGGCAAAGAATGGGTAATTTGTTGTAGGAAGAAGAGGAATAGTGTACTAATATTGGTACCAGAAGAACGCGCCTCCGTAGGATGAAGAGGAATGTGGCGCGCTACGCCCCAGTCGGATCATGGAGAATCACATTTAGGTAGATATGGACACCAATTGCGTTCGAGAGCGTCATACTTTCTGGGCCATCAGGCACTTTCCTATCTTTCACCTACATGATAGGAATTTTTGGTGTGATAACATTTCTAAAAAATGCACCAATTCTGGAGATGGAATGGCCGGCTGAAGGGGTAGGAGGAGGCCGGATTTTTTTCTTTTAACAGCATGTGTGAATGTCCTGAAGGCTTATATACATGTTGTTAAATACATTTTTCTCAGCCTGATAGTCCAGAATATATAGAAGTTTGTCGCAAGTTGAGTCGGCGAATGTGTTTCAGTTCGAATTGGCGTTGTGCCCCTAATTCTTTCTCACATTGTGGGCAAAGAATGGGTAATTTGTTGTAGGAAGAAGAGGAATAGTGTACTAATATTGGTACCAGAAGAACGCGCCTCCGTAGGATGAAGAGGAATGTGGCGCGCTACGCCCCAGTCGGATCATGGAGAATCACATTTAGGTAGATATGGACACCAATTGCGTTCGAGAACGTCGTACTTTCTGGGCCATCAGGCACTTTCCTATCTTTCACCTACATGATAGAAATTTTTGGTGTGATAACACTTCTAAAAAATGCACCAATTCTGGAGATGGAATGGCCGGCTGAAGGGGTAGGAGGAGGCCGGATTTTTTTCTTTTAACAGCATGTGTGAATGTCCTGAAGGCTTATATACATGTTGTTAAATACATTTTTCTCAGCCTGATAGTCCAGAATATATAGAAGTTTGTCGCAAGTTGTGTCGGCGAATGTGTTTCAGTTCGAATTGGCGTTGTGCCCCTAATTCTTTCTCACATTGTGGGCAAAGAATGGGTAATTTGTTGTAGGAAGAAGAGGAATAGTGTACTAATATTGGTACCAGAAGAACGCGCCTCCGTAGGATGAAGAGGAATGTGGCGCGCTACGCCCCAGTCGGATCATGGAGAATCACATTTAGGTAGATATGGACACCAATTGCGTTCGAGAGCGTCGTACTTTCTGGGCCATCAGGCACTTTCCTATCTTTCACCTACATGATAGAAATTTTTGGTGTGATAACACTTCTAAAAAATGCACCAATTCTGGAGATGGAATGGCCGGCTGAAGGGGTAGGAGGAGGCCGGATTTTTTTCTTTTAACAGCATGTGTGAATGTCCTGAAGGCTTATATACATGTTGTTAAATACATTTTTCTCAGCCTGATAGTCCAGAATTTATAGAAGTTTGTCACAAGTTGAGTTGGCGAATGTGTTTCAGTTCGAATTGGCGTTGTGCCCCTAATTCTTTCCCACATTGTGGGCAAAGAATTGGTAATTTGTTGTAGGAAGAAGAGGAATAGTGTACTAATATTGGTACCAGAAGAACGCGCCTCCGTAGGATGAAGAGGAATGTGGCGCGCTACGCCCCAGTCGGATCATGGAGAATCACATTTAGGTAGATATGGACACCAATTGCGTTCGAGAGCGTCATACTTTCTGGGCCATCAGGCACTTTCCTATCCTTCACCTACATGATAGGAATTTTTGGTGTGATAACACTTCTAAAAAATGCACCAATTCTGGAGATGGAATGGCCGGCTGAAGGGGTAGGAGGAGGCCGGATTTTTTTCTTTTAACAGCATGTGTGAATGTCCTGAAGGCTTATATACATGTTGTTAAATAAATTTTTCTCAGCCTGATAGTCCAGAATATATAGAAGTTTGTCGCAAGTTGAGTCGGCGAATGTGTTTCAGTTCGAATTGGCGTTGTGCCCCTAATTCTTTCTCACATTGTGGGCAAAGAATGGGTAATTTGTTGTAAGAAGAAGAGGAATAGTGTACTAATATTGGTACCAGAAGAACGCGCCTCCGTAGGATGAAGAGGAATGTGGCGCGCTACGCCCCAGTCGGATCATGGAGAATCACATTTAGGTAGATATGGACACCAATTGCGTTCGAGAGCGTCGTACTTTCTGGGCCATCAGGCACTTTCCTATCTTTCACCTACATGATAGAAATTTTTGGTGTGATAACACTTCTAAAAAATGCACCAATTCTGGAGATGGAATGGCCGGCTGAAGGGGTAGGAGGAGGCCGGATTTTTTTCTTTTAACAGCATGTGTGAATGTCCTGAAGGCTTATATACATGTTGTTAAATACATTTTTCTCAGCCTGATAGTCCAGAATTTATAGAAGTTTGTCACAAGTTGAGTCGGCGAATGTGTTTCAGTTCGAATTGGCGTTGTGCCCCTAATTCTTTCCCACATTGTGGGCAAAGAATGGGTAATTTGTTGTAGGAAGAAGAGGAATAGTGTACTAATATTGGTACCAGAAGAACGCGCCTCCGTAGGATGAAGAGGAATGTGGCGCGCTACGCCCCAGTCGGATCATGGAGAATCACATTTAGGTAGATATGGACACCAATTGTGTTCAAGAGCGTCGTACTTTCTGGGCCATCAGGCACTTTCCTATCTTTCACCTACATGATAGAAATTTTTGGTGTGATAACACTTCTAAAAAATGCACCAATTCTGGAGATGGAATGGCCGGCTGAAGGGGTAGGAGGAGGCCGGATTTTTTTCTTTTAACAGCATGTGTGAATGTCCTGAAGGCTTATATACATGTTGTTAAATACATTTTTCTCAGCCTGATAGTCCAGAATTTATAGAAGTTTGTCACAAGTTGAGTCGGCGAATGTGTTTCAGTTCGAATTGGCGTTGTGCCCCTAATTCTTTCCCACATTGTGGGCAAAGAATGGGTAATTTGTTGTAGGAAGAAGAGGAATAGTGTACTAATATTGGTACCAGAAGAACGCGCCTCCGTAGGATGAAGAGGAATGTGGCGCGCTACGCTCCAGTCGGATCATGGAGAATCACATTTAGGTAGATATGGACACCAATTGCGTTCGAGAGCGTCGTACTTTCTGGGCCATCAGGCACTTTCCTATCTTTCACCTACATGATAGAAATTTTTGGTGTGATAACACTTCTAAAAAATGCACCAATTCTGGAGATGGAATGGCCGGCTGAAGGGGTAGGAGGAGGCCGGATTTTTTCTTTTAACAGCATGTGTGAATGTCCTGAAGGCTTATATACATGTTGTTAAATACATTTTTCTCAGCCTGATAGTCCAGAATTTATAGAAGTTTGTCACAAGTTGAGTCGGCGAATGTGTTTCAGTTCGAATTGGCGTTGTGCCCCTAATTCTTTCTCACATTGTGGGCAAAGAATGGGTAATTTGTTGTAAGAAGAAGAGGAATAGTGTACTAATATTGGTACCAGAAGAACGCGCCTCCGTAGGATGAAGAGGAATGTGGCGCGCTACGCCCCAGTCGGATCATGGAGAATCACATTTAGGTAGATATGGACACCAATTGCGTTCGAGGGCATCATACTTTCTGGGCCATCAGGCACTTTCCTATCTTTCACCTACATGATAGGAATTTTTGGTGTGATAACATTTCTAAAAAATGCACCAATTCTGGAGATGGAATGGCCGGCTGAAGGGGTAGGAGGAGGCCGGATTTTTTTCTTTTAACAGCATGTGTGAATGTCCTGAAGGCTTATATACATGTTGTTAAATACATTTTTCTCAGCCTGATAGTCCAGAATATATAGAAGTTTGTCGCAAGTTGAGTCGGCGAATGTGTTTCAGTTCGAATTGGCGTTGTGCCCCTAATTCTTTCTCACATTGTGGGCAAAGAATGGGTAATTTGTTGTAGGAAGAAGAGGAATAGTGTACTAATATTGGTACCAGAAGAACGCGCCTCCGTAGGATGAAGAGGAATGTGGCGCGCTACGCCCCAGTCGGATCATGGAGAATCACATTTAGGTAGATATGGACACCAATTGCGTTCGAGAACGTCGTACTTTCTGGGCCATCAGGCACTTTCCTATCTTTCACCTACATGATAGAAATTGTTGGTGTGATAACACTTCTAAAAAATGCACCAATTCTGGAGATGGAATGGCCGGCTGAAGGGGTAGGAGGAGGCCGGATTTTTTTCTTTTAACAGCATGTGTGAATGTCCTGAAGGCTTATATACATGTTGTTAAATACATTTTTCTCAGCCTGATAGTCCAGAATATATAGAAGTTTGTCGCAAGTTGTGTCGGCGAATGTGTTTCAGTTCGAATTGGCGTTGTGCCCCTAATTCTTTCTCACATTGTGGGCAAAGAATGGGTAATTTGTTGTAGGAAGAAGAGGAATAGTGTACTAATATTGGTACCAGAAGAACGCGCCTCCGTAGGATGAAGAGGAATGTGGCGCGCTACGCCCCAGTCGGATCATGGAGAATCACATTTAGGTAGATATGGACACCAATTGCGTTCGAGAGCGTCGTACTTTCTGGGCCATCAGGCACTTTCCTATCTTTCACCTACATGATAGAAATTTTTGGTGTGATAACACTTCTAAAAAATGCACCAATTCTGGAGATGGAATGGCCGGCTGAAGGGGTAGGAGGAGGCCGGATTTTTTTCTTTTAACAGCATGTGTGAATGTCCTGAAGGCTTATATACATGTTGTTAAATACATTTTTCTCAGCCTGATAGTCCAGAATTTATAGAAGTTTGTCACAAGTTGAGTTGGCGAATGTGTTTCAGTTCGAATTGGCGTTGTGCCCCTAATTCTTTCCCACATTGTGGGCAAAGAATTGGTAATTTGTTGTAGGAAGAAGAGGAATAGTGTACTAATATTGGTACCAGAAGAACGCGCCTCCGTAGGATGAAGAGGAATGTGGCGCGCTACGCCCCAGTCGGATCATGGAGAATCACATTTAGGTAGATATGGACACCAATTGCGTTCGAGAGCGTCATACTTTCTGGGCCATCAGGCACTTTCCTATCCTTCACCTACATGATAGGAATTTTTGGTGTGATAACACTTCTAAAAAATGCACCAATTCTGGAGATGGAATGGCCGGCTGAAGGGGTAGGAGGAGGCCGGATTTTTTTCTTTTAACAGCATGTGTGAATGTCCTGAAGGCTTATATACATGTTGTTAAATACATTTTTCTCAGCCTGATAGTCCAGAATATATAGAAGTTTGTCGCAAGTTGAGTCGGCGAATGTGTTTCAGTTCGAATTGGCGTTGTGCCCCTAATTCTTTCTCACATTGTGGGCAAAGAATGGGTAATTTGTTGTAAGAAGAAGAGGAATAGTGTACTAATATTGGTACCAGAAGAACGCGCCTCCGTAGGATGAAGAGGAATGTGGCGCGCTACGCCCCAGTCGGATCATGGAGAATCACATTTAGGTAGATATGGACACCAATTGCGTTCGAGAGCGTCGTACTTTCTGGGCCATCAGGCACTTTCCTATCTTTCACCTACATGATAGAAATTTTTGGTGTGATAACACTTCTAAAAAATGCACCAATTCTGGAGATGGAATGGCCGGCTGAAGGGGTAGGAGGAGGCCGGATTTTTTTCTTTTAACAGCATGTGTGAATGTCCTGAAGGCTTATATACATGTTGTTAAATACATTTTTCTCAGCCTGATAGTCCAGAATTTATAGAAGTTTGTCACAAGTTGAGTCGGCGAATGTGTTTCAGTTCGAATTGGCGTTGTGCCCCTAATTCTTTCCCACATTGTGGGCAAAGAATGGGTAATTTGTTGTAGGAAGAAGAGGAATAGTGTACTAATATTGGTACCAGAAGAACGCGCCTCCGTAGGATGAAGAGGAATGTGGCGCGCTACGCTCCAGTCGGATCATGGAGAATCACATTTAGGTAGATATGGACACCAATTGCGTTCGAGAGCGTCGTACTTTCTGGGCCATCAGGCACTTTCCTATCTTTCACCTACATGATAGAAATTTTTGGTGTGATAACACTTCTAAAAAATGCACCAATTCTGGAGATGGAATGGCCGGCTGAAGGGGTAGGAGGAGGCCGGATTTTTTCTTTTAACAGCATGTGTGAATGTCCTGAAGGCTTATATACATGTTGTTAAATACATTTTTCTCAGCCTGATAGTCCAGAATTTATAGAAGTTTGTCACAAGTTGAGTCGGCGAATGTGTTTCAGTTCGAATTGGCGTTGTGCCCCTAATTCTTTCCCACATTGTGGGCAAAGAATGGGTAATTTGTTGTAGGAAGAAGAGGAATAGTGTACTAATATTGGTACCAGAAGAACGCGCCTCCGTAGGATGAAGAGGAATGTGGCGCGCTACGCCCCAGTCGGATCATGGAGAATCACATTTAGGTAGATATGGACACCAATTGCGTTCGAGAGCGTCGTACTTTCTGGGCCATCAGGCACTTTCCTATCTTTCACCTACATGATAGAAATTTTTGGTGTGATAAAACTTCTAAAAAATGCACCAATTCTGGAGATGGAATGGCCGGCTGAAGGGGTAGGAGGAGGCCGGATTTTTTCTTTTAACAGCATGTGTGAATGTCCTGAAGGCTTATATACATGTTGTTAAATACATTTTTCTCAGCCTGATAGTCCAGAATTTATAGAAGTTTGTCACAAGTTGAGTCGGCGAATGTGTTTCAGTTCGAATTGGCGTTGTGCCCCTAATTCTTTCCCACATTGTGGGCAAAGAATGGGTAATTTGTTGTAGGAAGAAGAGGAATAGTGTACTAATATTGGTACCAGAAGAACGCGCCTCCGTAGGATGAAGAGGAATGTGGCGCGCTACGCCCCAGTCGGATCATGGAGAATCACATTTAGGTAGATATGGACACCAATTGCGTTCGAGAGCGTCGTACTTTCTGGGCCATCAGGCACTTTCCTATCTTTCACCTACATGATAGAAATTTTTGGTGTGATAACACTTCTAAAAAATGCACCAATTCTGGAGATGGAATGGCCGGCTGAAGGGGTAGGAGGAGGCCGGATTTTTTCTTTTAACAGCATGTGTGAATGTCCTGAAGGCTTATATACATGTTGTTAAATACATTTTTCTCAGCCTGATAGTCCAGAATTTATAGAAGTTTGTCACAAGTTGAGTCGGCGAATGTGTTTCAGTTCGAATTGGCGTTGTGCCCCTAATTCTTTCCCACATTGTGGGCAAAGAATGGGTAATTTGTTGTAGGAAGAAGAGGAATAGTGTACTAATATTGGTACCAGAAGAACGCGCCTCCGTAGGATGAAGAGGAATGTGGCGCGCTACGCCCCAGTCGGATCATGGAGAATCACATTTAGGTAGATATGGACACCAATTGCGTTCGAGAGCGTCGTACTTTCTGGGCCATCAGGCACTTTCCTATCTTTCACCTACATGATAGGAATTTTTGGTGTGATAACACTTCTAAAAAATGCACCAATTCTGGAGATGGAATGGCCGGCTGAAGGGGTAGGAGGAGGCCGGATTTTTTTCTTTTAACAGCATGTGTGAATGTCCTGAAGGCTTATATACATGTTGTTAAATACATTTTTCTCAGCCTGATAGTCCAGAATTTATAGAAGTTTGTCACAAGTTGAGTCGGCGAATGTGTTTCAGTTCGAATTGGCGTTGTGCCCCTAATTCTTTCCCACATTGTGGGCAAAGAATGGGTAATTTGTTGTAGGAAGAAGAGGAATAGTGTACTAATATTGGTACCAGAAGAACGCGCCTCCGTAGGATGAAGAGGAATGTGGCGCGCTACGCCCCAGTCGGATCATGGAGAATCACATTTAGGTAGATATGGACACCAATTGCGTTCGAGAGCGTCATACTTTCTGGGCCATCAGGCACTTTCCTATCTTTCACCTACATGATAGGAATTTTTGGTGTGATAACATTTCTAAAAAATGCACCAATTCTGGAGATGGAATGGCCGGCTGAAGGGGTAGGAGGAGGCCGGATTTTTTTCTTTTAACAGCATGTGTGAATGTCCTGAAGGCTTATATACATGTTGTTAAATACATTTTTCTCAGCCTGATAGTCCAGAATATATAGAAGTTTGTCGCAAGTTGAGTCGGCGAATGTGTTTCAGTTCGAATTGGCGTTGTGCCCCTAATTCTTTCTCACATTGTGGGCAAAGAATGGGTAATTTGTTGTAGGAAGAAGAGGTATAGTGTACTAATATTGGTACCAGAAGAACGCGCCTCCGTAGGATGAAGAGGAATGTGGCGCGCTACGCCCCAGTCGGATCATGGAGAATCACATTTAGGTAGATATGGACACCAATTGCGTTCGAGAGCGTCGTACTTTCTGGGCCATCAGGCACTTTCCTATCCTTCACCTACATGATAGGAATTTTTGGTGTGATAACACTTCTAAAAAATGCACCAATTCTGGAGATGGAATGGCCGGCTGAAGGGGTAGGAGGAGGCCGGATTTTTTTCTTTTAACAGCATGTGTGAATGTCCTGAAGGCTTATATACATGTTGTTAAATACATTTTTCTCAGCCTGATAGTCCAGAATATATAGAAGTTTGTCGCAAGTTGAGTCGGCGAATGTGTTTCAGTTCGAATTGGCGTTGTGCCCCTAATTCTTTCTCACATTGGGGGCAAAGAATGGGTAATTTGTTGTAGGAAGAAGAGGAATAGTGTACTAATATTGGTACCAGAAGAACGCGCCTCCGTAGGATGAAGAGGAATGTGGCGCGCTACGCCCCAGTCGGATCATGGAGAATCACATTTAGGTAGATATGGACACCAATTGCGTTCGAGAGCGTCGTACTTTCTGGGCCATCAGGCACTTTCCTATCTTTCACCTACATGATAGAAATTTTTGGTGTGATAACACTTCTAAAAAATGCACCAATTCTGGAGATGGAATGGCCGGCTGAAGGGGTAGGAGGAGGCCGGATTTTTTTCTTTTAACAGCATGTGTGAATGTCCTGAAGGCTTATATACATGTTGTTAAATACATTTTTCTCAGCCTGATAGTCCAGAATATATAGAAGTTTGTCGCAAGTTGTGTCGGCGAATGTGTTTCAGTTCGAATTGGCGTTGTGCCCCTAATTCTTTCTCACATTGTGGGCAAAGAATGGGTAATTTGTTGTAGGAAGAAGAGGAATAGTGTACTAATATTGGTACCAGAAGAACGCGCCTCCGTAGGATGAAGAGGAATGTGGCGCGCTACGCCCCAGTCGGATCATGGAGAATCACATTTAGGTAGATATGGACACCAATTGCGTTCGAGAGCGTCGTACTTTCTGGGCCATCAGGCACTTTCCTATCTTTCACCTACATGATAGAAATTTTTGGTGTGATAACACTTCTAAAAAATGCACCAATTCTGGAGATGGAATGGCCGGCTGAAGGGGTAGGAGGAGGCCGGATTTTTTTCTTTTAACAGCATGTGTGAATGTCCTGAAGGCTTATATACATGTTGTTAAATACATTTTTCTCAGCCTGATAGTCCAGAATATATAGAAGTTTGTCGCAAGTTGTGTCGGCGAATGTGTTTCAGTTCGAATTGGCGTTGTGCCCCTAATTCTTTCTCACATTGTGGGCAAAGAATGGGTAATTTGTTGTAGGAAGAAGAGGAATAGTGTACTAATATTGGTACCAGAAGAACGCGCCTCCGTAGGATGAAGAGGAATGTGGCGCGCTACGCCCCAGTCGGATCATGGAGAATCACATTTAGGTAGATATGGACACCAATTGCGTTCGAGAGCGTCATACTTTCTGGGCCATCAGGCACTTTCCTATCTTTCACCTACATGATAGAAATTTTTGGTGTGATAACACTTCTAAAAAATGCACCAATTCTGGAGATGGAATGGCCGGCTGAAGGGGTAGGAGGAGGCCGGATTTTTTTCTTTTAACAGCATGTGTGAATGTCCTGAAGGCTTATATACATGTTGTTAAATACATTTTTCTCAGCCTGATAGTCCAGAATTTATAGAAGTTTGTCACAAGTTGAGTCGGCGAATGTGTTTCAGTTCGAATTGGCGTTGTGCCCCTAATTCTTTCCCACATTGTGGGCAAAGAATGGGTAATTTGTTGTAGGAAGAAGAGGAATAGTGTACTAATATTGGTACCAGAAGAACGCGCCTCCGTAGGATGAAGAGGAATGTGGCGCGCTACGCCCCAGTCGGATCATGGAGAATCACATTTAGGTAGATATGGACACCAATTGCGTTCGAGAGCGTCGTACTTTCTGGGCCATCAGGCACTTTCCTATCTTTCACCTACATGATAGGAATTTTTGGTGTGATAACACTTCTAAAAAATGCACCAATTCTGGAGATGGAATGGCCGGCTGAAGGGGTAGGAGGAGGC
Source organism: Rhinoderma darwinii (assembly GCF_050947455.1). Taxonomy (NCBI): domain Eukaryota; kingdom Metazoa; phylum Chordata; class Amphibia; order Anura; family Rhinodermatidae; genus Rhinoderma; species Rhinoderma darwinii. Next base: position 87,782 of record NW_027464145.1, read on the forward strand.
CGGATTTTTTTCTTTTAACAGCATGTGTGAATGTCCTGAAGGCTTATATACATGTTGTTAAATACATTTTTCTCAGCCTGATAGTCCAGAATTTATAGAAGTTTGTCACAAGTTGAGTCGGCGAATGTGTTTCAGTTCGAATTGGCGTTGTGCCCCTAATTCTTTCCCACATTGTGGGCAAAGAATTGGTAATTTGTTGTAGGAAGAAGAGGAATAGTGTACTAATATTGGTACCAGAAGAACGCGCCTCCGTAGGATCAAGAGGAATGTGGCGCGCTACGCCCCAGTCGGATCATGGAGAATCACATTTAGGTAGATATGGACACCAATTGCGTTCGAGAGCGTCGTACTTTCTGGGCCATCAGGCACTTTCCTATCCTTCACCTACATGATAGGAATTTTTGGTGTGATAACACTTCTAAAAAATGCACCAATTCTGGAGATGGAATGGCCGGCTGAAGGGGTAGGAGGAGGCCGGATTTTTTTCTTTTAACAGCATGTGTGAATGTCCTGAAGGCTTATATACATGTTGTTAAATACATTTTTCTCAGCCTGATAGTCCAGAATATATAGAAGTTTGTCGCAAGTTGAGTCGGCGAATGTGTTTCAGTTCGAATTGGCGTTGTGCCCCTAATTCTTTCTCACATTGGGGGCAAAGAATGGGTAATTTGTTGTAGGAAGAAGAGGAATAGTGTACTAATATTGGTACCAGAAGAACGCGCCTCCGTAGGATGAAGAGGAATGTGGCGCGCTACGCCCCAGTCGGATCATGGAGAATCACATTTAGGTAGATATGGACACCAATTGCGTTCGAGAGCGTCGTACTTTCTGGGCCATCAGGCACTTTCCTATCTTTCACCTACATGATAGAAATTTTTGGTGTGATAACACTTCTAAAAAATGCACCAATTCTGGAGATGGAATGGCCGGCTGAAGGGGTAGGAGGAGGCCGGATTTTTTTCTTTTAACAGCATGTGTGAATGTCCTGAAGGCTTATATACATGTTGTTAAATACATTTTTCTCAGCCTGATAGTCCAGAATATATAGAAGTTTGTCGCAAGTTGTGTCGGCGAATGTGTTTCAGTTCGAATTGGCGTTGTGCCCCTAATTCTTTCTCACATTGTGGGCAAAGAATGGGTAATTTGTTGTAGGAAGAAGAGGAATAGTGTACTAATATTGGTACCAGAAGAACGCGCCTCCGTAGGATGAAGAGGAATGTGGCGCGCTACGCCCCAGTCGGATCATGGAGAATCACATTTAGGTAGATATGGACACCAATTGCGTTCGAGAGCGTCGTACTTTCTGGGCCATCAGGCACTTTCCTATCTTTCACCTACATGATAGAAATTTTTGGTGTGATAACACTTCTAAAAAATGCACCAATTCTGGAGATGGAATGGCCGGCTGAAGGGGTAGGAGGAGGCCGGATTTTTTTCTTTTAACAGCATGTGTGAATGTCCTGAAGGCTTATATACATGTTGTTAAATACATTTTTCTCAGCCTGATAGTCCAGAATATATAGAAGTTTGTCGCAAGTTGTGTCGGCGAATGTGTTTCAGTTCGAATTGGCGTTGTGCCCCTAATTCTTTCTCACATTGTGGGCAAAGAATGGGTAATTTGTTGTAGGAAGAAGAGGAATAGTGTACTAATATTGGTACCAGAAGAACGCGCCTCCGTAGGATGAAGAGGAATGTGGCGCGCTACGCCCCAGTCGGATCATGGAGAATCACATTTAGGTAGATATGGACACCAATTGCGTTCGAGAGCGTCGTACTTTCTGGGCCATCAGGCACTTTCCTATCTTTCACCTACATGATAGAAATTTTTGGTGTGATAACACTTCTAAAAAATGCACCAATTCTGGAGATGGAATGGCCGGCTGAAGGGGTAGGAGGAGGCCGGATTTTTTTCTTTTAACAGCATGTGTGAATGTCCTGAAGGCTTATATACATGTTGTTAAATACATTTTTCTCAGCCTGATAGTCCAGAATTTATAGAAGTTTGTCACAAGTTGAGTCGGCGAATGTGTTTCAGTTCGAATTGGCGTTGTGCCCCTAATTCTTTCCCACATTGTGGGCAAAGAATGGGTAATTTGTTGTAGGAAGAAGAGGAATAGTGTACTAATATTGGTACCAGAAGAACGCGCCTCCGTAGGATGAAGAGGAATGTGGCGCGCTACGCCCCAGTCGGATCATGGAGAATCACATTTAGGTAGATATGGACACCAATTGCGTTCGAGAGCGTCGTACTTTCTGGGCCATCAGGCACTTTCCTATCTTTCACCTACATGATAGGAATTTTTGGTGTGATAACACTTCTAAAAAATGCACCAATTCTGGAGATGGAATGGCCGGCTGAAGGGGTAGGAGGAGGCCGGATTTTTTTCTTTTAACAGCATGTGTGAATGTCCTGAAGGCTTATATACATGTTGTTAAATACATTTTTCTCAGCCTGATAGTCCAGAATTTATAGAAGTTTGTCACAAGTTGAGTCGGCGAATGTGTTTCAGTTCGAATTGGCGTTGTGCCCCTAATTCTTTCCCACATTGTGGGCAAAGAATGGGTAATTTGTTGTAGGAAGAAGAGGAATAGTGTACTAATATTGGTACCAGAAGAACGCGCCTCCGTAGGATGAAGAGGAATGTGGCGCGCTACGCCCCAGTCGGATCATGGAGAATCACATTTAGGTAGATATGGACACCAATTGCGTTCGAGAGCGTCGTACTTTCTGGGCCATCAGGCACTTTCCTATCTTTCACCTACATGATAGAAATTTTTGGTGTGATAACACTTCTAAAAAATGCACCAATTCTGGAGATGGAATGGCCGGCTGAAGGGGTAGGAGGAGGCCGGATTTTTTTCTTTTAACAGCATGTGTGAATGTCCTGAAGGCTTATATACATGTTGTTAAATACATTTTTCTCAGCCTGATAGTCCAGAATTTATAGAAGTTTGTCACAAGTTGAGTCGGCGAATGTGTTTCAGTTCGAATTGGCGTTGTGCCCCTAATTCTTTCCCACATTGTGGGCAAAGAATGGGTAATTTGTTGTAGGAAGAAGAGGAATAGTGTACTAATATTGGTACCAGAAGAACGCGCCTCCGTAGGATGAAGAGGAATGTGGCGCGCTACGCCCCAGTCGGATCATGGAGAATCACATTTAGGTAGATATGGACACCAATTGCGTTCGAGAGCGTCGTACTTTCTGGGCCATCAGGCACTTTCCTATCTTTCACCTACATGATAGAAATTTTTGGTGTGATAACACTTCTAAAAAATGCACCAATTCTGGAGATGGAATGGCCGGCTGAAGGGGTAGGAGGAGGCCGGATTTTTTCTTTTAACAGCATGTGTGAATGTCCTGAAGGCTTATATACATGTTGTTAAATACATTTTTCTCAGCCTGATAGTCCAGAATTTATAGAAGTTTGTCACAAGTTGAGTCGGCGAATGTGTTTCAGTTCGAATTGGCGTTGTGCCCCTAATTCTTTCCCACATTGTGGGCAAAGAATGGGTAATTTGTTGTAGGAAGAAGAGGAATAGTGTACTAATATTGGTACCAGAAGAACGCGCCTCCGTAGGATGAAGAGGAATGTGGCGCGCTACGCCCCAGTCGGATCATGGAGAATCACATTTAGGTAGATATGGACACCAATTGCGTTCGAGAGCGTCGTACTTTCTGGGCCATCAGGCACTTTCCTATCTTTCACCTACATGATAGAAATTTTTGGTGTGATAACACTTCTAAAAAATGCACCAATTCTGGAGATGGAATGGCCGGCTGAAGGGGTAGGAGGAGGCCGGATTTTTTTCTTTTAACAGCATGTGTGAATGTCCTGAAGGCTTATATACATGTTGTTAAATACATTTTTCTCAGCCTGATAGTCCAGAATTTATAGAAGTTTGTCACAAGTTGAGTCGGCGAATGTGTTTCAGTTCGAATTGGCGTTGTGCCCCTAATTCTTTCCCACATTGTGGGCAAAGAATGGGTAATTTGTTGTAGGAAGAAGAGGAATAGTGTACTAATATTGGTACCAGAAGAACGCGCCTCCGTAGGATGAAGAGGAATGTGGCGCGCTACGCCCCAGTCGGATCATGGAGAATCACATTTAGGTAGATATGGACACCAATTGCGTTCGAGAGCGTCGTACTTTCTGGGCAATCAGGCACTATCCTATCTTTCATCTACATGATAGGAATTTTTGATGTGATAACACTTCTAAAAAATGCACCAATTCAGGAGATGGAATGGCCGGCTGAAGGGGTAGGAGGCGGCCGGATTTTTTTCTTTTAACAGCATGTGTAAATGTCCTGAAGGCTTATATACATGTTGTTAAATACATTTTTCTCAGCCTGATAGTCCAGAATTTATAGAAGTTTGTCACAAGTTGAGTCGGCGAATGTGTTTCAGTTCGAATTGGCGTTGTGCCCCTAATTCTTTCCCACATTGTGGGCAAAGAATTGGTAATTTGTTGTAGGAAGAAGAGGTATAGTGTACTAATATTGGTACCAGAAGAACGCGCCTCCGTAGGATGAAGAGGAATGTGGCGCGCTACGCCCCAGTCGGATCATGGAGAATCACATTTAGGTAGATATGGACACCAATTGCGTTCGAGAGCGTCGTACTTTCTGGGCCATCAGGCACTTTCCTATCCTTCACCTACATGATAGGAATTTTTGGTGTGATAACACTTCTAAAAAATGCACCAATTCTGGAGATGGAATGGCCGGCTGAAGGGGTAGGAGGAGGCCGGATTTTTTTCTTTTAACAGCATGTGTGAATGTCCTGAAGGCTTATATACATGTTGTTAAATACATTTTTCTCAGCCTGATAGTCCAGAATATATAGAAGTTTGTCGCAAGTTGAGTCGGCGAATGTGTTTCAGTTCGAATTGGCGTTGTGCCCCTAATTCTTTCTCACATTGGGGGCAAAGAATGGGTAATTTGTTGTAGGAAGAAGAGGAATAGTGTACTAATATTGGTACCAGAAGAACGCGCCTCCGTAGGATGAAGAGGAATGTGGCGCGCTACGCCCCAGTCGGATCATGGAGAATCACATTTAGGTAGATATGGACACCAATTGCGTTCGAGAGCGTCGTACTTTCTGGGCCATCAGGCACTTTCCTATCTTTCACCTACATGATAGAAATTTTTGGTGTGATAACACTTCTAAAAAATGCACCAATTCTGGAGATGGAATGGCCGGCTGAAGGGGTAGGAGGAGGCCGGATTTTTTTCTTTTAACAGCATGTGTGAATGTCCTGAAGGCTTATATACATGTTGTTAAATACATTTTTCTCAGCCTGATAGTCCAGAATATATAGAAGTTTGTCGCAAGTTGTGTCGGCGAATGTGTTTCAGTTCGAATTGGCGTTGTGCCCCTAATTCTTTCTCACATTGTGGGCAAAGAATGGGTAATTTGTTGTAGGAAGAAGAGGAATAGTGTACTAATATTGGTACCAGAAGAACGCGCCTCCGTAGGATGAAGAGGAATGTGGCGCGTTACGCCCCAGTCGGATCATGGAGAATCACATTTAGGTAGATATGGACACCAATTGCGTTCGAGAGCGTCGTACTTTCTGGGCCATCAGGCACTTTCCTATCTTTCACCTACATGATAGAAATTTTTGGTGTGATAACACTTCTAAAAAATGCACCAATTCTGGAGATGGAATGGCCGGCTGAAGGGGTAGGAGGAGGCCGGATTTTTTTCTTTTAACAGCATGTGTGAATGTCCTGAAGGCTTATATACATGTTGTTAAATACATTTTTCTCAGCCTGATAGTCCAGAATATATAGAAGTTTGTCGCAAGTTGAGTCGGCGAATGTGTTTCAGTTCGAATTGGCGTTGTGCCCCTAATTCTTTCTCACATTGTGGGCAAAGAATGGGTAATTTGTTGTAGGAAGAAGAGGAATAGTGTACTAATATTGGTACCAGAAGAACGCGCCTCCGTAGGATGAAGAGGAATGTGGCGCGCTACGCCCCAGTCGGATCATGGAGAATCACATTTAGGTAGATATGGACACCAATTGCGTTCGAGAACGTCGTACTTTCTGGGCCATCAGGCACTTTCCTATCTTTCACCTACATGATAGAAATTTTTGGTGTGATAACACTTCTAAAAAATGCACCAATTCTGGAGATGGAATGGCCGGCTGAAGGGGTAGGAGGAGGCCGGATTTTTTTCTTTTAACAGCATGTGTGAATGTCCTGAAGGCTTATATACATGTTGTTAAATACATTTTTCTCAGCCTGATAGTCCAGAATATATAGAAGTTTGTCGCAAGTTGTGTCGGCGAATGTGTTTCAGTTCGAATTGGCGTTGTGCCCCTAATTCTTTCTCACATTGTGGGCAAATAATGGGTAATTTGTTGTAGGAAGAAGAGGAATAGTGTACTAATATTGGTACCAGAAGAACGCGCCTCCGTAGGATGAAGAGGAATGTGGCGCGCTACGCCCCAGTCGGATCATGGAGAATCACATTTAGGTAGATATGGACACCAATTGCGTTCGAGAGCGTCGTACTTTCTGGGCCATCAGGCACTTTCCTATCTTTCACCTACATGATAGAAATTTTTGGTGTGATAACACTTCTAAAAAATGCACCAATTCTGGAGATGGAATGGCCGGCTGAAGGGGTAGGAGGAGGCCGGATTTTTTTCTTTTAACAGCATGTGTGAATGTCCTGAAGGCTTATATACATGTTGTTAAATACATTTTTCTCAGCCTGATAGTCCAGAATTTATAGAAGTTTGTCACAAGTTGAGTTGGCGAATGTGTTTCAGTTCGAATTGGCGTTGTGCCCCTAATTCTTTCCCACATTGTGGGCAAAGAATTGGTAATTTGTTGTAGGAAGAAGAGGAATAGTGTACTAATATTGGTACCAGAAGAACGCGCCTCCGTAGGATGAAGAGGAATGTGGCGCGCTACGCCCCAGTCGGATCATGGAGAATCACATTTAGGTAGATATGGACACCAATTGCGTTCAAGAGCGTCGTACTTTCTGGGCCATCAGGCACTTTCCTATCTTTCACCTACATGATAGAAATTTTTGGTGTGATAACACTTCTAAAAAATGCACCAATTCTGGAGATGGAATGGCCGGCTGAAGGGGTAGGAGGAGGCCGGATTTTTTTCTTTTAACAGCATGTGTGAATGTCCTGAAGGCTTATATACATGTTGTTAAATACATTTTTCTCAGCCTGATAGTCCAGAATTTATAGAAGTTTGTCACAAGTTGAGTCGGCGAATGTGTTTCAGTTCGAATTGGCGTTGTGCCCCTAATTCTTTCCCACATTGTGGGCAAAGAATGGGTAATTTGTTGTAGGAAGAAGAGGAATAGTGTACTAATATTGGTACCAGAAGAACGCGCCTCCGTAGGATGAAGAGGAATGTGGCGCGCTACGCTCCAGTCGGATCATGGAGAATCACATTTAGGTAGATATGGACACCAATTGCGTTCGAGAGCGTCGTACTTTCTGGGCCATCAGGCACTTTCCTATCTTTCACCTACATGATAGAAATTTTTGGTGTGATAACACTTCTAAAAAATGCACCAATTCTGGAGATGGAATGGCCGGCTGAAGGGGTAGGAGGAGGCCGGATTTTTTCTTTTAACAGCATGTGTGAATGTCCTGAAGGCTTATATACATGTTGTTAAATACATTTTTCTCAGCCTGATAGTCCAGAATTTATAGAAGTTTGTCACAAGTTGAGTCGGCGAATGTGTTTCAGTTCGAATTGGCGTTGTGCCCCTAATTCTTTCCCACATTGTGGGCAAAGAATGGGTAATTTGTTGTAGGAAGAAGAGGAATAGTGTACTAATATTGGTACCAGAAGAACGCGCCTCCGTAGGATGAAGAGGAATGTGGCGCGCTACGCCCCAGTCGGATCATGGAGAATCACATTTAGGTAGATATGGACACCAATTGCGTTCGAGAGCGTCGTACTTTCTGGGCCATCAGGCACTTTCCTATCTTTCACCTACATGATAGGAATTTTTGGTGTGATAACACTTCTAAAAAATGCACCAATTCTGGAGATGGAATGGCCGGCTGAAGGGGTAGGAGGAGGCCGGATTTTTTTCTTTTAACAGCATGTGTGAATGTCCTGAAGGCTTATATACATGTTGTTAAATACATTTTTCTCAGCCTGATAGTCCAGAATTTATAGAAGTTTGTCACAAGTTGAGTCGGCGAATGTGTTTCAGTTCGAATTGGCGTTGTGCCCCTAATTCTTTCCCACATTGTGGGCAAAGAATGGGTAATTTGTTGTAGGAAGAAGAGGAATAGTGTACTAATATTGGTACCAGAAGAACGCGCCTCCGTAGGATGAAGAGGAATGTGGCGCGCTACGCCCCAGTCGGATCATGGAGAATCACATTTAGGTAGATATGGACACCAATTGCGTTCAAGAGCGTCGTACTTTCTGGGCCATCAGGCACTTTCCTATCTTTCACCTACATGATAGAAATTTTTGGTGTGATAACACTTCTAAAAAATGCACCAATTCTGGAGATGGAATGGCCGGCTGAAGGGGTAGGAGGAGGCCGGATTTTTTTCTTTTAACAGCATGTGTGAATGTCCTGAAGGCTTATATACATGTTGTTAAATACATTTTTCTCAGCCTGATAGTCCAGAATTTATAGAAGTTTGTCACAAGTTGAGTCGGCGAATGTGTTTCAGTTCGAATTGGCGTTGTGCCCCTAATTCTTTCCCACATTGTGGGCAAAGAATGGGTAATTTGTTGTAGGAAGAAGAGGAATAGTGTACTAATATTGGTACCAGAAGAACGCGCCTCCGTAGGATGAAGAGGAATGTGGCGCGCTACGCCCCAGTCGGATCATGGAGAATCACATTTAGGTAGATATGGACACCAATTGCGTTCGAGAGCGTCGTACTTTCTGGGCCATCAGGCACTTTCCTATCTTTCACCTACATGATAGGAATTTTTGGTGTGATAACACTTCTAAAAAATGCACCAATTCTGGAGATGGAATGGCCGGCTGAAGGGGTAGGAGGAGGCCGGATTTTTTTCTTTTAACAGCATGTGTGAATGTCCTGAAGGCTTATATACATGTTGTTAAATACATTTTTCTCAGCCTGATAGTCCAGAATTTATAGAAGTTTGTCACAAGTTGAGTCGGCGAATGTGTTTCAGTTCGAATTGGCGTTGTGCCCCTAATTCTTTCCCACATTGTGGGCAAAGAATGGGTAATTTGTTGTAGGAAGAAGAGGAATAGTGTACTAATATTGGTACCAGAAGAACGCGCCTCCGTAGGATGAAGAGGAATGTGGCGCGCTACGCCCCAGTCGGATCATGGAGAATCACATTTAGGTAGATATGGACACCAATTGCGTTCGAGAGCGTCGTACTTTCTGGGCCATCAGGCACTTTCCTATCTTTCACCTACATGATAGAAATTTTTGGTGTGATAACACTTCTAAAAAATGCACCAATTCTGGAGATGGAATGGCCGGCTGAAGGGGTAGGAGGAGGCCGGATTTTTTTCTTTTAACAGCATGTGTGAATGTCCTGAAGGCTTATATACATGTTGTTAAATACATTTTTCTCAGCCTGATAGTCCAGAATTTATAGAAGTTTGTCACAAGTTGAGTCGGCGAATGTGTTTCAGTTCGAATTGGCGTTGTGCCCCTAATTCTTTCCCACATTGTGGGCAAAGAATGGGTAATTTGTTGTAGGAAGAAGAGGAATAGTGTACTAATATTGGTACCAGAAGAACGCGCCTCCGTAGGATGAAGAGGAATGTGGCGCGCTACGCCCCAGTCGGATCATGGAGAATCACATTTAGGTAGATATGGACACCAATTGCGTTCGAGAGCGTCGTACTTTCTGGGCCATCAGGCACTTTCCTATCTTTCACCTACATGATAGAAATTTTTGGTGTGATAACACTTCTAAAAAATGCACCAATTCTGGAGATGGAATGGCCGGCTGAAGGGGTAGGAGGAGGCCGGATTTTTTCTTTTAACAGCATGTGTGAATGTCCTGAAGGCTTATATACATGTTGTTAAATACATTTTTCTCAGCCTGATAGTCCAGAATTTATAGAAGTTTGTCACAAGTTGAGTCGGCGAATGTGTTTCAGTTCGAATTGGCGTTGTGCCCCTAATTCTTTCCCACATTGTGGGCAAAGAATGGGTAATTTGTTGTAGGAAGAAGAGGAATAGTGTACTAATATTGGTACCAGAAGAACGCGCCTCCGTAGGATGAAGAGGAATGTGGCGCGCTACGCCCCAGTCGGATCATGGAGAATCACATTTAGGTAGATATGGACACCAATTGCGTTCGAGAGCGTCGTACTTTCTGGGCCATCAGGCACTTTCCTATCTTTCACCTACATGATAGAAATTTTTGGTGTGATAACACTTCTAAAAAATGCACCAATTCTGGAGATGGAATGGCCGGCTGAAGGGGTAGGAGGAGGCCGGATTTTTTCTTTTAACAGCATGTGTGAATGTCCTGAAGGCTTATATACATGTTGTTAAATACATTTTTCTCAGCCTGATAGTCCAGAATTTATAGAAGTTTGTCACAAGTTGAGTCGGCGAATGTGTTTCAGTTCGAATTGGCGTTGTGCCCCTAATTCTTTCCCACATTGTGGGCAAAGAATGGGTAATTTGTTGTAGGAAGAAGAGGAATAGTGTACTAATATTGGTACCAGAAGAACGCGCCTCCGTAGGATGAAGAGGAATGTGGCGCGCTACGCCCCAGTCGGATCATGGAGAATCACATTTAGGTAGATATGGACACCAATTGCGTTCGAGAGCGTCGTACTTTCTGGGCCATCAGGCACTTTCCTATCTTTCACCTACATGATAGGAATTTTTGGTGTGATAACACTTCTAAAAAATGCACCAATTCTGGAGATGGAATGGCCGGCTGAAGGGGTAGGAGGAGGCCGGATTTTTTTCTTTTAACAGCATGTGTGAATGTCCTGAAGGCTTATATACATGTTGTTAAATACATTTTTCTCAGCCTGATAGTCCAGAATTTATAGAAGTTTGTCGCAAGTTGAGTCGGCGAATGTGTTTCAGTTCGAATTGGCGTTGTGCCCCTAATTCTTTCCCACATTGTGGGCAAAGAATGGGTAATTTGTTGTAGGAAGAAGAGGAATAGTGTACTAATATTGGTACCAGAAGAACGCGCCTCCGTAGGATGAAGAGGAATGTGGCGCGCTACGCCCCAGTCGGATCATGGAGAATCACATTTAGGTAGATATGGACACCAATTGCGTTCAAGAGCGTCGTACTTTCTGGGCCATCAGGCACTTTCCTATCTTTCACCTACATGATAGAAATTTTTGGTGTGATAACACTTCTAAAAAATGCACCAATTCTGGAGATGGAATGGCCGGCTGAAGGGGTAGGAGGAGGCCGGATTTTTTTCTTTTAACAGCATGTGTGAATGTCCTGAAGGCTTATATACATGTTGTTAAATACATTTTTCTCAGCCTGATAGTCCAGAATTTATAGAAGTTTGTCACAAGTTGAGTCGGCGAATGTGTTTCAGTTCGAATTGGCGTTGTGCCCCTAATTCTTTCCCACATTGTGGGCAAAGAATGGGTAATTTGTTGTAGGAAGAAGAGGAATAGTGTACTAATATTGGTACCAGAAGAACGCGCCTCCGTAGGATGAAGAGGAATGTGGCGCGCTACGCCCCAGTCGGATCATGGAGAATCACATTTAGGTAGATATGGACACCAATTGCGTTCGAGAGCGTCGTACTTTCTGGGCCATCAGGCACTTTCCTATCTTTCACCTACATGATAGGAATTTTTGGTGTGATAACACTTCTAAAAAATGCACCAATTCTGGAGATGGAATGGCCGGCTGAAGGGGTAGGAGGAGGCCGGATTTTTTTCTTTTAACAGCATGTGTGAATGTCCTGAAGGCTTATATACATGTTGTTAAATACATTTTTCTCAGCCTGATAGTCCAGAATTTATAGAAGTTTGTCACAAGTTGAGTCGGCGAATGTGTTTCAGTTCGAATTGGCGTTGTGCCCCTAATTCTTTCCCACATTGTGGGCAAAGAATGGGTAATTTGTTGTAGGAAGAAGAGGAATAGTGTACTAATATTGGTACCAGAAGAACGCGCCTCCGTAGGATGAAGAGGAATGTGGCGCGCTACGCCCCAGTCGGATCATGGAGAATCACATTTAGGTAGATATGGACACCAATTGCGTTCGAGAGCGTCGTACTTTCTGGGCCATCAGGCACTTTCCTATCTTTCACCTACATGATAGAAATTTTTGGTGTGATAACACTTCTAAAAAATGCACCAATTCTGGAGATGGAATGGCCGGCTGAAGGGGTAGGAGGAGGCCGGATTTTTTTCTTTTAACAGCATGTGTGAATGTCCTGAAGGCTTATATACATGTTGTTAAATACATTTTTCTCAGCCTGATAGTCCAGAATTTATAGAAGTTTGTCACAAGTTGAGTCGGCGAATGTGTTTCAGTTCGAATTGGCGTTGTGCCCCTAATTCTTTCCCACATTGTGGGCAAAGAATGGGTAATTTGTTGTAGGAAGAAGAGGAATAGTGTACTAATATTGGTACCAGAAGAACGCGCCTCCGTAGGATGAAGAGGAATGTGGCGCGCTACGCCCCAGTCGGATCATGGAGAATCACATTTAGGTAGATATGGACACCAATTGCGTTCGAGAGCGTCGTACTTTCTGGGCCATCAGGCACTTTCCTATCTTTCACCTACATGATAGAAATTTTTGGTGTGATAACACTTCTAAAAAATGCACCAATTCTGGAGATGGAATGGCCGGCTGAAGGGGTAGGAGGAGGCCGGATTTTTTCTTTTAACAGCATGTGTGAATGTCCTGAAGGCTTATATACATGTTGTTAAATACATTTTTCTCAGCCTGATAGTCCAGAATTTATAGAAGTTTGTCACAAGTTGAGTCGGCGAATGTGTTTCAGTTCGAATTGGCGTTGTGCCCCTAATTCTTTCCCACATTGTGGGCAAAGAATGGGTAATTTGTTGTAGGAAGAAGAGGAATAGTGTACTAATATTGGTACCAGAAGAACGCGCCTCCGTAGGATGAAGAGGAATGTGGCGCGCTACGCCCCAGTCGGATCATGGAGAATCACATTTAGGTAGATATGGACACCAATTGCGTTCGAGAGCGTCGTACTTTCTGGGCCATCAGGCACTTTCCTATCTTTCACCTACATGATAGAAATTTTTGGTGTGATAACACTTCTAAAAAATGCACCAATTCTGGAGATGGAATGGCCGGCTGAAGGGGTAGGAGGAGGCCGGATTTTTTCTTTTAACAGCATGTGTGAATGTCCTGAAGGCTTATATACATGTTGTTAAATACATTTTTCTCAGCCTGATAGTCCAGAATTTATAGAAGTTTGTCACAAGTTGAGTCGGCGAATGTGTTTCAGTTCGAATTGGCGTTGTGCCCCTAATTCTTTCCCACATTGTGGGCAAAGAATGGGTAATTTGTTGTAGGAAGAAGAGGAATAGTGTACTAATATTGGTACCAGAAGAACGCGCCTCCGTAGGATGAAGAGGAATGTGGCGCGCTACGCCCCAGTCGGATCATGGAGAATCACATTTAGGTAGATATGGACACCAATTGCGTTCGAGAGCGTCGTACTTTCTGGGCCATCAGGCACTTTCCTATCTTTCACCTACATGATAGAAATTTTTGGTGTGATAACACTTCTAAAAAATGCACCAATTCTGGAGATGGAATGGCCGGCTGAAGGGGTAGGAGGAGGCCGGATTTTTTTCTTTTAACAGCATGTGTGAATGTCCTGAAGGCTTATATACATGTTGTTAAATACATTTTTCTCAGCCTGATAGTCCAGAATATATAGAAGTTTGTCGCAAGTTGTGTCGGCGAATGTGTTTCAGTTCGAATTGGCGTTGTGCCCCTAATTCTTTCTCACATTGTGGGCAAAGAATGGGTAATTTGTTGTAGGAAGAAGAGGAATAGTGTACTAATATTGGTACCAGAAGAACGCGCCTCCGTAGGATGAAGAGGAATGTGGCGCGCTACGCCCCAGTCGGATCATGGAGAATCACATTTAGGTAGATATGGACACCAATTGCGTTCGAGAGCGTCGTACTTTCTGGGCCATCAGGCACTTTCCTATCTTTCACCTACATGATAGAAATTTTTGGTGTGATAACACTTCTAAAAAATGCACCAATTCTGGAGATGGAATGGCCGGCTGAAGGGGTAGGAGGAGGCCGGATTTTTTTCTTTTAACAGCATGTGTGAATGTCCTGAAGGCTTATATACATGTTGTTAAATACATTTTTCTCAGCCTGATAGTCCAGAATTTATAGAAGTTTGTCACAAGTTGAGTCGGCGAATGTGTTTCAGTTCGAATTGGCGTTGTGCCCCTAATTCTTTCCCACATTGTGGGCAAAGAATGGGTAATTTGTTGTAGGAAGAAGAGGAATAGTGTACTAATATTGGTACCAGAAGAACGCGCCTCCGTAGGATGAAGAGGAATGTGGCGCGCTACGCCCCAGTCGGATCATGGAGAATCACATTTAGGTAGATATGGACACCAATTGCGTTCGAGAGCGTCGTACTTTCTGGGCCATCAGGCACTTTCCTATCTTTCACCTACATGATAGGAATTTTTGGTGTGATAACACTTCTAAAAAATGCACCAATTCTGGAGATGGAATGGCCGGCTGAAGGGGTAGGAGGAGGCCGGATTTTTTTCTTTTAACAGCATGTGTGAATGTCCTGAAGGCTTATATACATGTTGTTAAATACATTTTTCTCAGCCTGATAGTCCAGAATTTATAGAAGTTTGTCACAAGTTGAGTCGGCGAATGTGTTTCAGTTCGAATTGGCGTTGTGCCCCTAATTCTTTCCCACATTGTGGGCAAAGAATGGGTAATTTGTTGTAGGAAGAAGAGGAATAGTGTACTAATATTGGTACCAGAAGAACGCGCCTCCGTAGGATGAAGAGGAATGTGGCGCGCTACGCCCCAGTCGGATCATGGAGAATCACATTTAGGTAGATATGGACACCAATTGCGTTCGAGAGCGTCGTACTTTCTGGGCCATCAGGCACTTTCCTATCTTTCACCTACATGATAGAAATTTTTGGTGTGATAACACTTCTAAAAAATGCACCAATTCTGGAGATGGAATGGCCGGCTGAAGGGGTAGGAGGAGGCCGGATTTTTTTCTTTTAACAGCATGTGTGAATGTCCTGAAGGCTTATATACATGTTGTTAAATACATTTTTCTCAGCCTGATAGTCCAGAATTTATAGAAGTTTGTCACAAGTTGAGTCGGCGAATGTGTTTCAGTTCGAATTGGCGTTGTGCCCCTAATTCTTTCCCACATTGTGGGCAAAGAATGGGTAATTTGTTGTAGGAAGAAGAGGAATAGTGTACTAATATTGGTACCAGAAGAACGCGCCTCCGTAGGATGAAGAGGAATGTGGCGCGCTACGCCCCAGTCGGATCATGGAGAATCACATTTAGGTAGATATGGACACCAATTGCGTTCGAGAGCGTCGTACTTTCTGGGCCATCAGGCACTTTCCTATCTTTCACCTACATGATAGAAATTTTTGGTGTGATAACACTTCTAAAAAATGCACCAATTCTGGAGATGGAATGGCCGGCTGAAGGGGTAGGAGGAGGCCGGATTTTTTCTTTTAACAGCATGTGTGAATGTCCTGAAGGCTTATATACATGTTGTTAAATACATTTTTCTCAGCCTGATAGTCCAGAATTTATAGAAGTTTGTCACAAGTTGAGTCGGCGAATGTGTTTCAGTTCGAATTGGCGTTGTGCCCCTAATTCTTTCCCACATTGTGGGCAAAGAATGGGTAATTTGTTGTAGGAAGAAGAGGAATAGTGTACTAATATTGGTACCAGAAGAACGCGCCTCCGTAGGATGAAGAGGAATGTGGCGCGCTACGCCCCAGTCGGATCATGGAGAATCACATTTAGGTAGATATGGACACCAATTGCGTTCGAGAGCGTCGTACTTTCTGGGCCATCAGGCACTTTCCTATCTTTCACCTACATGATAGAAATTTTTGGTGTGATAACACTTCTAAAAAATGCACCAATTCTGGAGATGGAATGGCCGGCTGAAGGGGTAGGAGGAGGCCGGATTTTTTTCTTTTAACAGCATGTGTGAATGTCCTGAAGGCTTATATACATGTTGTTAAATACATTTTTCTCAGCCTGATAGTCCAGAATTTATAGAAGTTTGTCACAAGTTGAGTCGGCGAATGTGTTTCAGTTCGAATTGGCGTTGTGCCCCTAATTCTTTCCCACATTGTGGGCAAAGAATGGGTAATTTGTTGTAGGAAGAAGAGGAATAGTGTACTAATATTGGTACCAGAAGAACGCGCCTCCGTAGGATGAAGAGGAATGTGGCGCGCTACGCCCCAGTCGGATCATGGAGAATCACATTTAGGTAGATATGGACACCAATTGCGTTCGAGAGCGTCGTACTTTCTGGGCAATCAGGCACTATCCTATCTTTCATCTACATGATAGGAATTTTTGATGTGATAACACTTCTAAAAAATGCACCAATTCAGGAGATGGAATGGCCGGCTGAAGGGGTAGGAGGCGGCCGGATTTTTTTCTTTTAACAGCATGTGTAAATGTCCTGAAGGCTTATATACATGTTGTTAAATACATTTTTCTCAGCCTGATAGTCCAGAATTTATAGAAGTTTGTCACAAGTTGAGTCGGCGAATGTGTTTCAGTTCGAATTGGCGTTGTGCCCCTAATTCTTTCCCACATTGTGGGCAAAGAATTGGTAATTTGTTGTAGGAAGAAGAGGTATAGTGTACTAATATTGGTACCAGAAGAACGCGCCTCCGTAGGATGAAGAGGAATGTGGCGCGCTACGCCCCAGTCGGATCATGGAGAATCACATTTAGGTAGATATGGACACCAATTGCGTTCGAGAGCGTCGTACTTTCTGGGCCATCAGGCACTTTCCTATCCTTCACCTACATGATAGGAATTTTTGGTGTGATAACACTTCTAAAAAATGCACCAATTCTGGAGATGGAATGGCCGGCTGAAGGGGTAGGAGGAGGCCGGATTTTTTTCTTTTAACAGCATGTGTGAATGTCCTGAAGGCTTATATACATGTTGTTAAATACATTTTTCTCAGCCTGATAGTCCAGAATATATAGAAGTTTGTCGCAAGTTGAGTCGGCGAATGTGTTTCAGTTCGAATTGGCGTTGTGCCCCTAATTCTTTCTCACATTGGGGGCAAAGAATGGGTAATTTGTTGTAGGAAGAAGAGGAATAGTGTACTAATATTGGTACCAGAAGAACGCGCCTCCGTAGGATGAAGAGGAATGTGGCGCGCTACGCCCCAGTCGGATCATGGAGAATCACATTTAGGTAGATATGGACACCAATTGCGTTCGAGAGCGTCGTACTTTCTGGGCCATCAGGCACTTTCCTATCTTTCACCTACATGATAGAAATTTTTGGTGTGATAACACTTCTAAAAAATGCACCAATTCTGGAGATGGAATGGCCGGCTGAAGGGGTAGGAGGAGGCCGGATTTTTTTCTTTTAACAGCATGTGTGAATGTCCTGAAGGCTTATATACATGTTGTTAAATACATTTTTCTCAGCCTGATAGTCCAGAATATATAGAAGTTTGTCGCAAGTTGTGTCGGCGAATGTGTTTCAGTTCGAATTGGCGTTGTGCCCCTAATTCTTTCTCACATTGTGGGCAAAGAATGGGTAATTTGTTGTAGGAAGAAGAGGAATAGTGTACTAATATTGGTACCAGAAGAACGCGCCTCCGTAGGATGAAGAGGAATGTGGCGCGTTACGCCCCAGTCGGATCATGGAGAATCACATTTAGGTAGATATGGACACCAATTGCGTTCGAGAGCGTCGTACTTTCTGGGCCATCAGGCACTTTCCTATCTTTCACCTACATGATAGAAATTTTTGGTGTGATAACACTTCTAAAAAATGCACCAATTCTGGAGATGGAATGGCCGGCTGAAGGGGTAGGAGGAGGCCGGATTTTTTTCTTTTAACAGCATGTGTGAATGTCCTGAAGGCTTATATACATGTTGTTAAATACATTTTTCTCAGCCTGATAGTCCAGAATATATAGAAGTTTGTCGCAAGTTGAGTCGGCGAATGTGTTTCAGTTCGAATTGGCGTTGTGCCCCTAATTCTTTCTCACATTGTGGGCAAAGAATGGGTAATTTGTTGTAGGAAGAAGAGGAATAGTGTACTAATATTGGTACCAGAAGAACGCGCCTCCGTAGGATGAAGAGGAATGTGGCGCGCTACGCCCCAGTCGGATCATGGAGAATCACATTTAGGTAGATATGGACACCAATTGCGTTCGAGAACGTCGTACTTTCTGGGCCATCAGGCACTTTCCTATCTTTCACCTACATGATAGAAATTTTTGGTGTGATAACACTTCTAAAAAATGCACCAATTCTGGAGATGGAATGGCCGGCTGAAGGGGTAGGAGGAGGCCGGATTTTTTTCTTTTAACAGCATGTGTGAATGTCCTGAAGGCTTATATACATGTTGTTAAATACATTTTTCTCAGCCTGATAGTCCAGAATATATAGAAGTTTGTCGCAAGTTGTGTCGGCGAATGTGTTTCAGTTCGAATTGGCGTTGTGCCCCTAATTCTTTCTCACATTGTGGGCAAATAATGGGTAATTTGTTGTAGGAAGAAGAGGAATAGTGTACTAATATTGGTACCAGAAGAACGCGCCTCCGTAGGATGAAGAGGAATGTGGCGCGCTACGCCCCAGTCGGATCATGGAGAATCACATTTAGGTAGATATGGACACCAATTGCGTTCGAGAGCGTCGTACTTTCTGGGCCATCAGGCACTTTCCTATCTTTCACCTACATGATAGAAATTTTTGGTGTGATAACACTTCTAAAAAATGCACCAATTCTGGAGATGGAATGGCCGGCTGAAGGGGTAGGAGGAGGCCGGATTTTTTTCTTTTAACAGCATGTGTGAATGTCCTGAAGGCTTATATACATGTTGTTAAATACATTTTTCTCAGCCTGATAGTCCAGAATTTATAGAAGTTTGTCACAAGTTGAGTTGGCGAATGTGTTTCAGTTCGAATTGGCGTTGTGCCCCTAATTCTTTCCCACATTGTGGGCAAAGAATTGGTAATTTGTTGTAGGAAGAAGAGGAATAGTGTACTAATATTGGTACCAGAAGAACGCGCCTCCGTAGGATGAAGAGGAATGTGGCGCGCTACGCCCCAGTCGGATCATGGAGAATCACATTTAGGTAGATATGGACACCAATTGCGTTCAAGAGCGTCGTACTTTCTGGGCCATCAGGCACTTTCCTATCTTTCACCTACATGATAGAAATTTTTGGTGTGATAACACTTCTAAAAAATGCACCAATTCTGGAGATGGAATGGCCGGCTGAAGGGGTAGGAGGAGGCCGGATTTTTTTCTTTTAACAGCATGTGTGAATGTCCTGAAGGCTTATATACATGTTGTTAAATACATTTTTCTCAGCCTGATAGTCCAGAATTTATAGAAGTTTGTCACAAGTTGAGTCGGCGAATGTGTTTCAGTTCGAATTGGCGTTGTGCCCCTAATTCTTTCCCACATTGTGGGCAAAGAATGGGTAATTTGTTGTAGGAAGAAGAGGAATAGTGTACTAATATTGGTACCAGAAGAACGCGCCTCCGTAGGATGAAGAGGAATGTGGCGCGCTACGCTCCAGTCGGATCATGGAGAATCACATTTAGGTAGATATGGACACCAATTGCGTTCGAGAGCGTCGTACTTTCTGGGCCATCAGGCACTTTCCTATCTTTCACCTACATGATAGAAATTTTTGGTGTGATAACACTTCTAAAAAATGCACCAATTCTGGAGATGGAATGGCCGGCTGAAGGGGTAGGAGGAGGCCGGATTTTTTCTTTTAACAGCATGTGTGAATGTCCTGAAGGCTTATATACATGTTGTTAAATACATTTTTCTCAGCCTGATAGTCCAGAATTTATAGAAGTTTGTCACAAGTTGAGTCGGCGAATGTGTTTCAGTTCGAATTGGCGTTGTGCCCCTAATTCTTTCCCACATTGTGGGCAAAGAATGGGTAATTTGTTGTAGGAAGAAGAGGAATAGTGTACTAATATTGGTACCAGAAGAACGCGCCTCCGTAGGATGAAGAGGAATGTGGCGCGCTACGCCCCAGTCGGATCATGGAGAATCACATTTAGGTAGATATGGACACCAATTGCGTTCGAGAGCGTCGTACTTTCTGGGCCATCAGGCACTTTCCTATCTTTCACCTACATGATAGGAATTTTTGGTGTGATAACACTTCTAAAAAATGCACCAATTCTGGAGATGGAATGGCCGGCTGAAGGGGTAGGAGGAGGCCGGATTTTTTTCTTTTAACAGCATGTGTGAATGTCCTGAAGGCTTATATACATGTTGTTAAATACATTTTTCTCAGCCTGATAGTCCAGAATTTATAGAAGTTTGTCACAAGTTGAGTCGGCGAATGTGTTTCAGTTCGAATTGGCGTTGTGCCCCTAATTCTTTCCCACATTGTGGGCAAAGAATGGGTAATTTGTTGTAGGAAGAAGAGGAATAGTGTACTAATATTGGTACCAGAAGAACGCGCCTCCGTAGGATGAAGAGGAATGTGGCGCGCTACGCCCCAGTCGGATCATGGAGAATCACATTTAGGTAGATATGGACACCAATTGCGTTCAAGAGCGTCGTACTTTCTGGGCCATCAGGCACTTTCCTATCTTTCACCTACATGATAGAAATTTTTGGTGTGATAACACTTCTAAAAAATGCACCAATTCTGGAGATGGAATGGCCGGCTGAAGGGGTAGGAGGAGGCCGGATTTTTTTCTTTTAACAGCATGTGTGAATGTCCTGAAGGCTTATATACATGTTGTTAAATACATTTTTCTCAGCCTGATAGTCCAGAATTTATAGAAGTTTGTCACAAGTTGAGTCGGCGAATGTGTTTCAGTTCGAATTGGCGTTGTGCCCCTAATTCTTTCCCACATTGTGGGCAAAGAATGGGTAATTTGTTGTAGGAAGAAGAGGAATAGTGTACTAATATTGGTACCAGAAGAACGCGCCTCCGTAGGATGAAGAGGAATGTGGCGCGCTACGCCCCAGTCGGATCATGGAGAATCACATTTAGGTAGATATGGACACCAATTGCGTTCGAGAGCGTCGTACTTTCTGGGCCATCAGGCACTTTCCTATCTTTCACCTACATGATAGGAATTTTTGGTGTGATAACACTTCTAAAAAATGCACCAATTCTGGAGATGGAATGGCCGGCTGAAGGGGTAGGAGGAGGCCGGATTTTTTTCTTTTAACAGCATGTGTGAATGTCCTGAAGGCTTATATACATGTTGTTAAATACATTTTTCTCAGCCTGATAGTCCAGAATTTATAGAAGTTTGTCACAAGTTGAGTCGGCGAATGTGTTTCAGTTCGAATTGGCGTTGTGCCCCTAATTCTTTCCCACATTGTGGGCAAAGAATGGGTAATTTGTTGTAGGAAGAAGAGGAATAGTGTACTAATATTGGTACCAGAAGAACGCGCCTCCGTAGGATGAAGAGGAATGTGGCGCGCTACGCCCCAGTCGGATCATGGAGAATCACATTTAGGTAGATATGGACACCAATTGCGTTCGAGAGCGTCGTACTTTCTGGGCCATCAGGCACTTTCCTATCTTTCACCTACATGATAGAAATTTTTGGTGTGATAACACTTCTAAAAAATGCACCAATTCTGGAGATGGAATGGCCGGCTGAAGGGGTAGGAGGAGGCCGGATTTTTTTCTTTTAACAGCATGTGTGAATGTCCTGAAGGCTTATATACATGTTGTTAAATACATTTTTCTCAGCCTGATAGTCCAGAATTTATAGAAGTTTGTCACAAGTTGAGTCGGCGAATGTGTTTCAGTTCGAATTGGCGTTGTGCCCCTAATTCTTTCCCACATTGTGGGCAAAGAATGGGTAATTTGTTGTAGGAAGAAGAGGAATAGTGTACTAATATTGGTACCAGAAGAACGCGCCTCCGTAGGATGAAGAGGAATGTGGCGCGCTACGCCCCAGTCGGATCATGGAGAATCACATTTAGGTAGATATGGACACCAATTGCGTTCGAGAGCGTCGTACTTTCTGGGCCATCAGGCACTTTCCTATCTTTCACCTACATGATAGAAATTTTTGGTGTGATAACACTTCTAAAAAATGCACCAATTCTGGAGATGGAATGGCCGGCTGAAGGGGTAGGAGGAGGCCGGATTTTTTCTTTTAACAGCATGTGTGAATGTCCTGAAGGCTTATATACATGTTGTTAAATACATTTTTCTCAGCCTGATAGTCCAGAATTTATAGAAGTTTGTCACAAGTTGAGTCGGCGAATGTGTTTCAGTTCGAATTGGCGTTGTGCCCCTAATTCTTTCCCACATTGTGGGCAAAGAATGGGTAATTTGTTGTAGGAAGAAGAGGAATAGTGTACTAATATTGGTACCAGAAGAACGCGCCTCCGTAGGATGAAGAGGAATGTGGCGCGCTACGCCCCAGTCGGATCATGGAGAATCACATTTAGGTAGATATGGACACCAATTGCGTTCGAGAGCGTCGTACTTTCTGGGCCATCAGGCACTTTCCTATCTTTCACCTACATGATAGAAATTTTTGGTGTGATAACACTTCTAAAAAATGCACCAATTCTGGAGATGGAATGGCCGGCTGAAGGGGTAGGAGGAGGCCGGATTTTTTCTTTTAACAGCATGTGTGAATGTCCTGAAGGCTTATATACATGTTGTTAAATACATTTTTCTCAGCCTGATAGTCCAGAATTTATAGAAGTTTGTCACAAGTTGAGTCGGCGAATGTGTTTCAGTTCGAATTGGCGTTGTGCCCCTAATTCTTTCCCACATTGTGGGCAAAGAATGGGTAATTTGTTGTAGGAAGAAGAGGAATAGTGTACTAATATTGGTACCAGAAGAACGCGCCTCCGTAGGATGAAGAGGAATGTGGCGCGCTACGCCCCAGTCGGATCATGGAGAATCACATTTAGGTAGATATGGACACCAATTGCGTTCGAGAGCGTCGTACTTTCTGGGCCATCAGGCACTTTCCTATCTTTCACCTACATGATAGGAATTTTTGGTGTGATAACACTTCTAAAAAATGCACCAATTCTGGAGATGGAATGGCCGGCTGAAGGGGTAGGAGGCGGCCGGATTTTTTTCTTTTAACAGCATGTGTAAATGTCCTGAAGGCTTATATACATGTTGTTAAATACATTTTTCTCAGCCTGATAGTCCAGAATTTATAGAAGTTTGTCACAAGTTGAGTCGGCGAATGTGTTTCAGTTCGAATTGGCGTTGTGCCCCTAATTCTTTCCCACATTGTGGGCAAAGAATTGGTAATTTGTTGTAGGAAGAAGAGGTATAGTGTACTAATATTGGTACCAGAAGAACGCGCCTCCGTAGGATGAAGAGGAATGTGGCGCGCTACGCCCCAGTCGGATCATGGAGAATCACATTTAGGTAGATATGGACACCAATTGCGTTCGAGAGCGTCGTACTTTCTGGGCCATCAGGCACTTTCCTATCCTTCACCTACATGATAGGAATTTTTGGTGTGATAACACTTCTAAAAAATGCACCAATTCTGGAGATGGAATGGCCGGCTGAAGGGGTAGGAGGAGGCCGGATTTTTTTCTTTTAACAGCATGTGTGAATGTCCTGAAGGCTTATATACATGTTGTTAAATACATTTTTCTCAGCCTGATAGTCCAGAATATATAGAAGTTTGTCGCAAGTTGAGTCGGCGAATGTGTTTCAGTTCGAATTGGCGTTGTGCCCCTAATTCTTTCTCACATTGGGGGCAAAGAATGGGTAATTTGTTGTAGGAAGAAGAGGAATAGTGTACTAATATTGGTACCAGAAGAACGCGCCTCCGTAGGATGAAGAGGAATGTGGCGCGCTACGCCCCAGTCGGATCATGGAGAATCACATTTAGGTAGATATGGACACCAATTGCGTTCGAGAGCGTCGTACTTTCTGGGCCATCAGGCACTTTCCTATCTTTCACCTACATGATAGAAATTTTTGGTGTGATAACACTTCTAAAAAATGCACCAATTCTGGAGATGGAATGGCCGGCTGAAGGGGTAGGAGGAGGCCGGATTTTTTTCTTTTAACAGCATGTGTGAATGTCCTGAAGGCTTATATACATGTTGTTAAATACATTTTTCTCAGCCTGATAGTCCAGAATATATAGAAGTTTGTCGCAAGTTGTGTCGGCGAATGTGTTTCAGTTCGAATTGGCGTTGTGCCCCTAATTCTTTCTCACATTGTGGGCAAAGAATGGGTAATTTGTTGTAGGAAGAAGAGGAATAGTGTACTAATATTGGTACCAGAAGAACGCGCCTCCGTAGGATGAAGAGGAATGTGGCGCGCTACGCCCCAGTCGGATCATGGAGAATCACATTTAGGTAGATATGGACACCAATTGCGTTCGAGAGCGTCGTACTTTCTGGGCCATCAGGCACTTTCCTATCTTTCACCTACATGATAGAAATTTTTGGTGTGATAACACTTCTAAAAAATGCACCAATTCTGGAGATGGAATGGCCGGCTGAAGGGGTAGGAGGAGGCCGGATTTTTTTCTTTTAACAGCATGTGTGAATGTCCTGAAGGCTTATATACATGTTGTTAAATACATTTTTCTCAGCCTGATAGTCCAGAATATATAGAAGTTTGTCGCAAGTTGAGTCGGCGAATGTGTTTCAGTTCGAATTGGCGTTGTGCCCCTAATTCTTTCTCACATTGTGGGCAAAGAATGGGTAATTTGTTGTAGGAAGAAGAGGAATAGTGTACTAATATTGGTACCAGAAGAACGCGCCTCCGTAGGATGAAGAGGAATGTGGCGCGCTACGCCCCAGTCGGATCATGGAGAATCACATTTAGGTAGATATGGACACCAATTGCGTTCGAGAACGTCGTACTTTCTGGGCCATCAGGCACTTTCCTATCTTTCACCTACATGATAGAAATTTTTGGTGTGATAACACTTCTAAAAAATGCACCAATTCTGGAGATGGAATGGCCGGCTGAAGGGGTAGGAGGAGGCCGGATTTTTTTCTTTTAACAGCATGTGTGAATGTCCTGAAGGCTTATATACATGTTGTTAAATACATTTTTCTCAGCCTGATAGTCCAGAATATATAGAAGTTTGTCGCAAGTTGTGTCGGCGAATGTGTTTCAGTTCGAATTGGCGTTGTGCCCCTAATTCTTTCTCACATTGTGGGCAAAGAATGGGTAATTTGTTGTAGGAAGAAGAGGAATAGTGTACTAATATTGGTACCAGAAGAACGCGCCTCCGTAGGATGAAGAGGAATGTGGCGCGCTACGCCCCAGTCGGATCATGGAGAATCACATTTAGGTAGATATGGACACCAATTGCGTTCGAGAGCGTCGTACTTTCTGGGCCATCAGGCACTTTCCTATCTTTCACCTACATGATAGAAATTTTTGGTGTGATAACACTTCTAAAAAATGCACCAATTCTGGAGATGGAATGGCCGGCTGAAGGGGTAGGAGGAGGCCGGATTTTTTTCTTTTAACAGCATGTGTGAATGTCCTGAAGGCTTATATACATGTTGTTAAATACATTTTTCTCAGCCTGATAGTCCAGAATATATAGAAGTTTGTCACAAGTTGAGTCGGCGAATGTGTTTCAGTTCGAATTGGCGTTGTGCCCCTAATTCTTTCCCACATTGTGGGCAAAGAATGGGTAATTTGTTGTAGGAAGAAGAGGAATAGTGTACTAATATTGGTACCAGAAGAACGCGCCTCCGTAGGATGAAGAGGAATGTGGCGCGCTACGCCCCAGTCGGATCATGGAGAATCACATTTAGGTAGATATGGACACCAATTGCGTTCGAGAACGTCGTACTTTCTGGGCCATCAGGCACTTTCCTATCTTTCACCTACATGATAGAAATTTTTGGTGTGATAACACTTCTAAAAAATGCACCAATTCTGGAGATGGAATGGCCGGCTGAAGGGGTAGGAGGAGGCCGGATTTTTTTCTTTTAACAGCATGTGTGAATGTCCTGAAGGCTTATATACATGTTGTTAAATACATTTTTCTCAGCCTGATAGTCCAGAATTTATAGAAGTTTGTCACAAGTTGAGTTGGCGAATGTGTTTCAGTTCGAATTGGCGTTGTGCCCCTAATTCTTTCCCACATTGTGGGCAAAGAATTGGTAATTTGTTGTAGGAAGAAGAGGAATAGTGTACTAATATTGGTACCAGAAGAACGCGCCTCCGTAGGATGAAGAGGAATGTGGCGCGCTACGCCCCAGTCGGATCATGGAGAATCACATTTAGGTAGATATGGACACCAATTGCGTTCAAGAGCGTCGTACTTTCTGGGCCATCAGGCACTTTCCTATCTTTCACCTACATGATAGAAATTTTTGGTGTGATAACACTTCTAAAAAATGTACCAATTCTGGAGATGGAATGGCCGGCTGAAGGGGTAGGAGGAGGCCGGATTTTTTTCTTTTAACAGCATGTGTGAATGTCCTGAAGGCTTATATACATGTTGTTAAATACATTTTTCTCAGCCTGATAGTCCAGAATTTATAGAAGTTTGTCACAAGTTGAGTCGGCGAATGTGTTTCAGTTCGAATTGGCGTTGTGCCCCTAATTCTTTCCCACATTGTGGGCAAAGAATGGGTAATTTGTTGTAGGAAGAAGAGGAATAGTGTACTAATATTGGTACCAGAAGAACGCGCCTCCGTAGGATGAAGAGGAATGTGGCGCGCTACGCTCCAGTCGGATCATGGAGAATCACATTTAGGTAGATATGGACACCAATTGCGTTCGAGAGCGTCGTACTTTCTGGGCCATCAGGCACTTTCCTATCTTTCACCTACATGATAGAAATTTTTGGTGTGATAACACTTCTAAAAAATGCACCAATTCTGGAGATGGAATGGCCGGCTGAAGGGGTAGGAGGAGGCCGGATTTTTTCTTTTAACAGCATGTGTGAATGTCCTGAAGGCTTATATACATGTTGTTAAATACATTTTTCTCAGCCTGATAGTCCAGAATTTATAGAAGTTTGTCACAAGTTGAGTCGGCGAATGTGTTTCAGTTCGAATTGGCGTTGTGCCCCTAATTCTTTCCCACATTGTGGGCAAAGAATGGGTAATTTGTTGTAGGAAGAAGAGGAATAGTGTACTAATATTGGTACCAGAAGAACGCGCCTCCGTAGGATGAAGAGGAATGTGGCGCGCTACGCCCCAGTCGGATCATGGAGAATCACATTTAGGTAGATATGGACACCAATTGCGTTCGAGAGCGTCGTACTTTCTGGGCCATCAGGCACTTTCCTATCTTTCACCTACATGATAGGAATTTTTGGTGTGATAACACTTCTAAAAAATGCACCAATTCTGGAGATGGAATGGCCGGCTGAAGGGGTAGGAGGAGGCCGGATTTTTTTCTTTTAACAGCATGTGTGAATGTCCTGAAGGCTTATATACATGTTGTTAAATACATTTTTCTCAGCCTGATAGTCCAGAATTTATAGAAGTTTGTCACAAGTTGAGTCGGCGAATGTGTTTCAGTTCGAATTGGCGTTGTGCCCCTAATTCTTTCCCACATTGTGGGCAAAGAATGGGTAATTTGTTGTAGGAAGAAGAGGAATAGTGTACTAATATTGGTACCAGAAGAACGCGCCTCCGTAGGATGAAGAGGAATGTGGCGCGCTACGCCCCAGTCGGATCATGGAGAATCACATTTAGGTAGATATGGACACCAATTGCGTTCAAGAGCGTCGTACTTTCTGGGCCATCAGGCACTTTCCTATCTTTCACCTACATGATAGAAATTTTTGGTGTGATAACACTTCTAAAAAATGCACCAATTCTGGAGATGGAATGGCCGGCTGAAGGGGTAGGAGGAGGCCGGATTTTTTTCTTTTAACAGCATGTGTGAATGTCCTGAAGGCTTATATACATGTTGTTAAATACATTTTTCTCAGCCTGATAGTCCAGAATTTATAGAAGTTTGTCACAAGTTGAGTCGGCGAATGTGTTTCAGTTCGAATTGGCGTTGTGCCCCTAATTCTTTCCCACATTGTGGGCAAAGAATGGGTAATTTGTTGTAGGAAGAAGAGGAATAGTGTACTAATATTGGTACCAGAAGAACGCGCCTCCGTAGGATGAAGAGGAATGTGGCGCGCTACGCCCCAGTCGGATCATGGAGAATCACATTTAGGTAGATATGGACACCAATTGCGTTCGAGAGCGTCGTACTTTCTGGGCCATCAGGCACTTTCCTATCTTTCACCTACATGATAGAAATTTTTGGTGTGATAACACTTCTAAAAAATGCACCAATTCTGGAGATGGAATGGCCGGCTGAAGGGGTAGGAGGAGGCCGGATTTTTTCTTTTAACAGCATGTGTGAATGTCCTGAAGGCTTATATACATGTTGTTAAATACATTTTTCTCAGCCTGATAGTCCAGAATTTATAGAAGTTTGTCACAAGTTGAGTCGGCGAATGTGTTTCAGTTCGAATTGGCGTTGTGCCCCTAATTCTTTCCCACATTGTGGGCAAAGAATGGGTAATTTGTTGTAGGAAGAAGAGGAATAGTGTACTAATATTGGTACCAGAAGAACGCGCCTCCGTAGGATGAAGAGGAATGTGGCGCGCTACGCCCCAGTCGGATCATGGAGAATCACATTTAGGTAGATATGGACACCAATTGCGTTCGAGAGCGTCGTACTTTCTGGGCCATCAGGCACTTTCCTATCTTTCACCTACATGATAGGAATTTTTGGTGTGATAACACTTCTAAAAAATGCACCAATTCTGGAGATGGAATGGCCGGCTGAAGGGGTAGGAGGAGGCCGGATTTTTTTCTTTTAACAGCATGTGTGAATGTCCTGAAGGCTTATATACATGTTGTTAAATACATTTTTCTCAGCCTGATAGTCCAGAATTTATAGAAGTTTGTCACAAGTTGAGTCGGCGAATGTGTTTCAGTTCGAATTGGCGTTGTGCCCCTAATTCTTTCCCACATTGTGGGCAAAGAATGGGTAATTTGTTGTAGGAAGAAGAGGAATAGTGTACTAATATTGGTACCAGAAGAACGCGCCTCCGTAGGATGAAGAGGAATTTGGCGCGCTACGCCCCAGTCGGATCATGGAGAATCACATTTAGGTAGATATGGACACCAATTGCGTTCGAGAGCGTCGTACTTTCTGGGCCATCAGGCACTTTCCTATCTTTCACCTACATGATAGAAATTTTTGGTGTGATAACACTTCTAAAAAATGCACCAATTCTGGAGATGGAATGGCCGGCTGAAGGGGTAGGAGGAGGCCGGATTTTTTTCTTTTAACAGCATGTGTGAATGTCCTGAAGGCTTATATACATGTTGTTAAATACATTTTTCTCAGCCTGATAGTCCAGAATTTATAGAAGTTTGTCACAAGTTGAGTCGGCGAATGTGTTTCAGTTCGAATTGGCGTTGTGCCCCTAATTCTTTCCCACATTGTGGGCAAAGAATGGGTAATTTGTTGTAGGAAGAAGAGGAATAGTGTACTAATATTGGTACCAGAAGAACGCGCCTCCGTAGGATGAAGAGGAATGTGGCGCGCTACGCCCCAGTCGGATCATGGAGAATCACATTTAGGTAGATATGGACACCAATTGCGTTCGAGAGCGTCGTACTTTCTGGGCCATCAGGCACTTTCCTATCTTTCACCTACATGATAGAAATTTTTGGTGTGATAACACTTCTAAAAAATGCACCAATTCTGGAGATGGAATGGCCGGCTGAAGGGGTAGGAGGAGGCCGGATTTTTTCTTTTAACAGCATGTGTGAATGTCCTGAAGGCTTATATACATGTTGTTAAATACATTTTTCTCAGCCTGATAGTCCAGAATTTATAGAAGTTTGTCACAAGTTGAGTCGGCGAATGTGTTTCAGTTCGAATTGGCGTTGTGCCCCTAATTCTTTCCCACATTGTGGGCAAAGAATGGGTAATTTGTTGTAGGAAGAAGAGGAATAGTGTACTAATATTGGTACCAGAAGAACGCGCCTCCGTAGGATGAAGAGGAATGTGGCGCGCTACGCCCCAGTCGGATCATGGAGAATCACATTTAGGTAGATATGGACACCAATTGCGTTCGAGAGCGTCGTACTTTCTGGGCCATCAGGCACTTTCCTATCTTTCACCTACATGATAGAAATTTTTGGTGTGATAACACTTCTAAAAAATGCACCAATTCTGGAGATGGAATGGCCGGCTGAAGGGGTAGGAGGAGGCCGGATTTTTTCTTTTAACAGCATGTGTGAATGTCCTGAAGGCTTATATACATGTTGTTAAATACATTTTTCTCAGCCTGATAGTCCAGAATTTATAGAAGTTTGTCACAAGTTGAGTCGGCGAATGTGTTTCAGTTCGAATTGGCGTTGTGCCCCTAATTCTTTCCCACATTGTGGGCAAAGAATGGGTAATTTGTTGTAGGAAGAAGAGGAATAGTGTACTAATATTGGTACCAGAAGAACGCGCCTCCGTAGGATGAAGAGGAATGTGGCGCGCTACGCCCCAGTCGGATCATGGAGAATCACATTTAGGTAGATATGGACACCAATTGCGTTCGAGAGCGTCGTACTTTCTGGGCCATCAGGCACTTTCCTATCTTTCACCTACATGATAGGAATTTTTGGTGTGATAACACTTCTAAAAAATGCACCAATTCTGGAGATGGAATGGCCGGCTGAAGGGGTAGGAGGAGGCCGGATTTTTTTCTTTTAACAGCATGTGTGAATGTCCTGAAGGCTTATATACATGTTGTTAAATACATTTTTCTCAGCCTGATAGTCCAGAATTTATAGAAGTTTGTCACAAGTTGAGTCGGCGAATGTGTTTCAGTTCGAATTGGCGTTGTGCCCCTAATTCTTTCCCACATTGTGGGCAAAGAATGGGTAATTTGTTGTAGGAAGAAGAGGAATAGTGTACTAATATTGGTACCAGAAGAACGCGCCTCCGTAGGATGAAGAGGAATGTGGCGCGCTACGCCCCAGTCGGATCATGGAGAATCACATTTAGGTAGATATGGACACCAATTGCGTTCGAGAGCGTCGTACTTTCTGGGCCATCAGGCACTTTCCTATCTTTCACCTACATGATAGAAATTTTTGGTGTGATAACACTTCTAAAAAATGCACCAATTCTGGAGATGGAATGGCCGGCTGAAGGGGTAGGAGGAGGCCGGATTTTTTTCTTTTAACAGCATGTGTGAATGTCCTGAAGGCTTATATACATGTTGTTAAATACATTTTTCTCAGCCTGATAGTCCAGAATTTATAGAAGTTTGTCACAAGTTGAGTCGGCGAATGTGTTTCAGTTCGAATTGGCGTTGTGCCCCTAATTCTTTCCCACATTGTGGGCAAAGAATGGGTAATTTGTTGTAGGAAGAAGAGGAATAGTGTACTAATATTGGTACCAGAAGAACGCGCCTCCGTAGGATGAAGAGGAATGTGGCGCGCTACGCCCCAGTCGGATCATGGAGAATCACATTTAGGTAGATATGGACACCAATTGCGTTCGAGAGCGTCGTACTTTCTGGGCAATCAGGCACTATCCTATCTTTCATCTACATGATAGGAATTTTTGATGTGATAACACTTCTAAAAAATGCACCAATTCAGGAGATGGAATGGCCGGCTGAAGGGGTAGGAGGCGGCCGGATTTTTTTCTTTTAACAGCATGTGTAAATGTCCTGAAGGCTTATATACATGTTGTTAAATACATTTTTCTCAGCCTGATAGTCCAGAATTTATAGAAGTTTGTCACAAGTTGAGTCGGCGAATGTGTTTCAGTTCGAATTGGCGTTGTGCCCCTAATTCTTTCCCACATTGTGGGCAAAGAATTGGTAATTTGTTGTAGGAAGAAGAGGTATAGTGTACTAATATTGGTACCAGAAGAACGCGCCTCCGTAGGATGAAGAGGAATGTGGCGCGCTACGCCCCAGTCGGATCATGGAGAATCACATTTAGGTAGATATGGACACCAATTGCGTTCGAGAGCGTCGTACTTTCTGGGCCATCAGGCACTTTCCTATCCTTCACCTACATGATAGGAATTTTTGGTGTGATAACACTTCTAAAAAATGCACCAATTCTGGAGATGGAATGGCCGGCTGAAGGGGTAGGAGGAGGCCGGATTTTTTTCTTTTAACAGCATGTGTGAATGTCCTGAAGGCTTATATACATGTTGTTAAATACATTTTTCTCAGCCTGATAGTCCAGAATATATAGAAGTTTGTCGCAAGTTGAGTCGGCGAATGTGTTTCAGTTCGAATTGGCGTTGTGCCCCTAATTCTTTCTCACATTGGGGGCAAAGAATGGGTAATTTGTTGTAGGAAGAAGAGGAATAGTGTACTAATATTGGTACCAGAAGAACGCGCCTCCGTAGGATGAAGAGGAATGTGGCGCGCTACGCCCCAGTCGGATCATGGAGAATCACATTTAGGTAGATATGGACACCAATTGCGTTCGAGAGCGTCGTACTTTCTGGGCCATCAGGCACTTTCCTATCTTTCACCTACATGATAGAAATTTTTGGTGTGATAACACTTCTAAAAAATGCACCAATTCTGGAGATGGAATGGCCGGCTGAAGGGGTAGGAGGAGGCCGGATTTTTTTCTTTTAACAGCATGTGTGAATGTCCTGAAGGCTTATATACATGTTGTTAAATACATTTTTCTCAGCCTGATAGTCCAGAATATATAGAAGTTTGTCGCAAGTTGTGTCGGCGAATGTGTTTCAGTTCGAATTGGCGTTGTGCCCCTAATTCTTTCTCACATTGTGGGCAAAGAATGGGTAATTTGTTGTAGGAAGAAGAGGAATAGTGTACTAATATTGGTACCAGAAGAACGCGCCTCCGTAGGATGAAGAGGAATGTGGCGCGCTACGCCCCAGTCGGATCATGGAGAATCACATTTAGGTAGATATGGACACCAATTGCGTTCGAGAGCGTCGTACTTTCTGGGCCATCAGGCACTTTCCTATCTTTCACCTACATGATAGAAATTTTTGGTGTGATAACACTTCTAAAAAATGCACCAATTCTGGAGATGGAATGGCCGGCTGAAGGGGTAGGAGGAGGCCGGATTTTTTTCTTTTAACAGCATGTGTGAATGTCCTGAAGGCTTATATACATGTTGTTAAATACATTTTTCTCAGCCTGATAGTCCAGAATTTATAGAAGTTTGTCACAAGTTGAGTCGGCGAATGTGTTTCAGTTCGAATTGGCGTTGTGCCCCTAATTCTTTCCCACATTGTGGGCAAAGAATGGGTAATTTGTTGTAGGAAGAAGAGGAATAGTGTACTAATATTGGTACCAGAAGAACGCGCCTCCGTAGGATGAAGAGGAATGTGGCGCGCTACGCCCCAGTCGGATCATGGAGAATCACATTTAGGTAGATATGGACACCAATTGCGTTCAAGAGCGTCGTACTTTCTGGGCCATCAGGCACTTTCCTATCTTTCACCTACATGATAGAAATTTTTGGTGTGATAACACTTCTAAAAAATGCACCAATTCTGGAGATGGAATGGCCGGCTGAAGGGGTAGGAGGAGGCCGGATTTTTTTCTTTTAACAGCATGTGTGAATGTCCTGAAGGCTTATATACATGTTGTTAAATACATTTTTCTCAGCCTGATAGTCCAGAATTTATAGAAGTTTGTCACAAGTTGAGTCGGCGAATGTGTTTCAGTTCGAATTGGCGTTGTGCCCCTAATTCTTTCCCACATTGTGGGCAAAGAATGGGTAATTTGTTGTAGGAAGAAGAGGAATAGTGTACTAATATTGGTACCAGAAGAACGCGCCTCCGTAGGATGAAGAGGAATGTGGCGCGCTACGCCCCAGTCGGATCATGGAGAATCACATTTAGGTAGATATGGACACCAATTGCGTTCGAGAGCGTCGTACTTTCTGGGCCATCAGGCACTTTCCTATCTTTCACCTACATGATAGAAATTTTTGGTGTGATAACACTTCTAAAAAATGCACCAATTCTGGAGATGGAATGGCCGGCTGAAGGGGTAGGAGGAGGCCGGATTTTTTCTTTTAACAGCATGTGTGAATGTCCTGAAGGCTTATATACATGTTGTTAAATACATTTTTCTCAGCCTGATAGTCCAGAATTTATAGAAGTTTGTCACAAGTTGAGTCGGCGAATGTGTTTCAGTTCGAATTGGCGTTGTGCCCCTAATTCTTTCCCACATTGTGGGCAAAGAATGGGTAATTTGTTGTAGGAAGAAGAGGAATAGTGTACTAATATTGGTACCAGAAGAACGCGCCTCCGTAGGATGAAGAGGAATGTGGCGCGCTACGCCCCAGTCGGATCATGGAGAATCACATTTAGGTAGATATGGACACCAATTGCGTTCGAGAGCGTCGTACTTTCTGGGCCATCAGGCACTTTCCTATCTTTCACCTACATGATAGGAATTTTTGGTGTGATAACACTTCTAAAAAATGCACCAATTCTGGAGATGGAATGGCCGGCTGAAGGGGTAGGAGGAGGCCGGATTTTTTTCTTTTAACAGCATGTGTGAATGTCCTGAAGGCTTATATACATGTTGTTAAATACATTTTTCTCAGCCTGATAGTCCAGAATTTATAGAAGTTTGTCACAAGTTGAGTCGGCGAATGTGTTTCAGTTCGAATTGGCGTTGTGCCCCTAATTCTTTCCCACATTGTGGGCAAAGAATGGGTAATTTGTTGTAGGAAGAAGAGGAATAGTGTACTAATATTGGTACCAGAAGAACGCGCCTCCGTAGGATGAAGAGGAATTTGGCGCGCTACGCCCCAGTCGGATCATGGAGAATCACATTTAGGTAGATATGGACACCAATTGCGTTCGAGAGCGTCGTACTTTCTGGGCCATCAGGCACTTTCCTATCTTTCACCTACATGATAGAAATTTTTGGTGTGATAACACTTCTAAAAAATGCACCAATTCTGGAGATGGAATGGCCGGCTGAAGGGGTAGGAGGAGGCCGGATTTTTTTCTTTTAACAGCATGTGTGAATGTCCTGAAGGCTTATATACATGTTGTTAAATACATTTTTCTCAGCCTGATAGTCCAGAATTTATAGAAGTTTGTCACAAGTTGAGTCGGCGAATGTGTTTCAGTTCGAATTGGCGTTGTGCCCCTAATTCTTTCCCACATTGTGGGCAAAGAATGGGTAATTTGTTGTAGGAAGAAGAGGAATAGTGTACTAATATTGGTACCAGAAGAACGCGCCTCCGTAGGATGAAGAGGAATGTGGCGCGCTACGCCCCAGTCGGATCATGGAGAATCACATTTAGGTAGATATGGACACCAATTGCGTTCGAGAGCGTCGTACTTTCTGGGCCATCAGGCACTTTCCTATCTTTCACCTACATGATAGAAATTTTTGGTGTGATAACACTTCTAAAAAATGCACCAATTCTGGAGATGGAATGGCCGGCTGAAGGGGTAGGAGGAGGCCGGATTTTTTCTTTTAACAGCATGTGTGAATGTCCTGAAGGCTTATATACATGTTGTTAAATACATTTTTCTCAGCCTGATAGTCCAGAATTTATAGAAGTTTGTCACAAGTTGAGTCGGCGAATGTGTTTCAGTTCGAATTGGCGTTGTGCCCCTAATTCTTTCCCACATTGTGGGCAAAGAATGGGTAATTTGTTGTAGGAAGAAGAGGAATAGTGTACTAATATTGGTACCAGAAGAACGCGCCTCCGTAGGATGAAGAGGAATGTGGCGCGCTACGCCCCAGTCGGATCATGGAGAATCACATTTAGGTAGATATGGACACCAATTGCGTTCGAGAGCGTCGTACTTTCTGGGCCATCAGGCACTTTCCTATCTTTCACCTACATGATAGAAATTTTTGGTGTGATAACACTTCTAAAAAATGCACCAATTCTGGAGATGGAATGGCCGGCTGAAGGGGTAGGAGGAGGCCGGATTTTTTCTTTTAACAGCATGTGTGAATGTCCTGAAGGCTTATATACATGTTGTTAAATACATTTTTCTCAGCCTGATAGTCCAGAATTTATAGAAGTTTGTCACAAGTTGAGTCGGCGAATGTGTTTCAGTTCGAATTGGCGTTGTGCCCCTAATTCTTTCCCACATTGTGGGCAAAGAATGGGTAATTTGTTGTAGGAAGAAGAGGAATAGTGTACTAATATTGGTACCAGAAGAACGCGCCTCCGTAGGATGAAGAGGAATGTGGCGCGCTACGCCCCAGTCGGATCATGGAGAATCACATTTAGGTAGATATGGACACCAATTGCGTTCGAGAGCGTCGTACTTTCTGGGCCATCAGGCACTTTCCTATCTTTCACCTACATGATAGGAATTTTTGGTGTGATAACACTTCTAAAAAATGCACCAATTCTGGAGATGGAATGGCCGGCTGAAGGGGTAGGAGGAGGCCGGATTTTTTTCTTTTAACAGCATGTGTGAATGTCCTGAAGGCTTATATACATGTTGTTAAATACATTTTTCTCAGCCTGATAGTCCAGAATTTATAGAAGTTTGTCACAAGTTGAGTCGGCGAATGTGTTTCAGTTCGAATTGGCGTTGTGCCCCTAATTCTTTCCCACATTGTGGGCAAAGAATGGGTAATTTGTTGTAGGAAGAAGAGGAATAGTGTACTAATATTGGTACCAGAAGAACGCGCCTCCGTAGGATGAAGAGGAATGTGGCGCGCTACGCCCCAGTCGGATCATGGAGAATCACATTTAGGTAGATATGGACACCAATTGCGTTCGAGAGCGTCGTACTTTCTGGGCCATCAGGCACTTTCCTATCTTTCACCTACATGATAGAAATTTTTGGTGTGATAACACTTCTAAAAAATGCACCAATTCTGGAGATGGAATGGCCGGCTGAAGGGGTAGGAGGAGGCCGGATTTTTTTCTTTTAACAGCATGTGTGAATGTCCTGAAGGCTTATATACATGTTGTTAAATACATTTTTCTCAGCCTGATAGTCCAGAATTTATAGAAGTTTGTCACAAGTTGAGTCGGCGAATGTGTTTCAGTTCGAATTGGCGTTGTGCCCCTAATTCTTTCCCACATTGTGGGCAAAGAATGGGTAATTTGTTGTAGGAAGAAGAGGAATAGTGTACTAATATTGGTACCAGAAGAACGCGCCTCCGTAGGATGAAGAGGAATGTGGCGCGCTACGCCCCAGTCGGATCATGGAGAATCACATTTAGGTAGATATGGACACCAATTGCGTTCGAGAGCGTCGTACTTTCTGGGCAATCAGGCACTATCCTATCTTTCATCTACATGATAGGAATTTTTGATGTGATAACACTTCTAAAAAATGCACCAATTCAGGAGATGGAATGGCCGGCTGAAGGGGTAGGAGGCGGCCGGATTTTTTTCTTTTAACAGCATGTGTAAATGTCCTGAAGGCTTATATACATGTTGTTAAATACATTTTTCTCAGCCTGATAGTCCAGAATTTATAGAAGTTTGTCACAAGTTGAGTCGGCGAATGTGTTTCAGTTCGAATTGGCGTTGTGCCCCTAATTCTTTCCCACATTGTGGGCAAAGAATTGGTAATTTGTTGTAGGAAGAAGAGGTATAGTGTACTAATATTGGTACCAGAAGAACGCGCCTCCGTAGGATGAAGAGGAATGTGGCGCGCTACGCCCCAGTCGGATCATGGAGAATCACATTTAGGTAGATATGGACACCAATTGCGTTCGAGAGCGTCGTACTTTCTGGGCCATCAGGCACTTTCCTATCCTTCACCTACATGATAGGAATTTTTGGTGTGATAACACTTCTAAAAAATGCACCAATTCTGGAGATGGAATGGCCGGCTGAAGGGGTAGGAGGAGGCCGGATTTTTTTCTTTTAACAGCATGTGTGAATGTCCTGAAGGCTTATATACATGTTGTTAAATACATTTTTCTCAGCCTGATAGTCCAGAATATATAGAAGTTTGTCGCAAGTTGAGTCGGCGAATGTGTTTCAGTTCGAATTGGCGTTGTGCCCCTAATTCTTTCTCACATTGGGGGCAAAGAATGGGTAATTTGTTGTAGGAAGAAGAGGAATAGTGTACTAATATTGGTACCAGAAGAACGCGCCTCCGTAGGATGAAGAGGAATGTGGCGCGCTACGCCCCAGTCGGATCATGGAGAATCACATTTAGGTAGATATGGACACCAATTGCGTTCGAGAGCGTCGTACTTTCTGGGCCATCAGGCACTTTCCTATCTTTCACCTACATGATAGAAATTTTTGGTGTGATAACACTTCTAAAAAATGCACCAATTCTGGAGATGGAATGGCCGGCTGAAGGGGTAGGAGGAGGCCGGATTTTTTTCTTTTAACAGCATGTGTGAATGTCCTGAAGGCTTATATACATGTTGTTAAATACATTTTTCTCAGCCTGATAGTCCAGAATATATAGAAGTTTGTCGCAAGTTGTGTCGGCGAATGTGTTTCAGTTCGAATTGGCGTTGTGCCCCTAATTCTTTCTCACATTGTGGGCAAAGAATGGGTAATTTGTTGTAGGAAGAAGAGGAATAGTGTACTAATATTGGTACCAGAAGAACGCGCCTCCGTAGGATGAAGAGGAATGTGGCGCGCTACGCCCCAGTCGGATCATGGAGAATCACATTTAGGTAGATATGGACACCAATTGCGTTCGAGAGCGTCGTACTTTCTGGGCCATCAGGCACTTTCCTATCTTTCACCTACATGATAGAAATTT
Source organism: Rhinoderma darwinii (assembly GCF_050947455.1). NCBI lineage: Eukaryota > Metazoa > Chordata > Amphibia > Anura > Rhinodermatidae > Rhinoderma > Rhinoderma darwinii. The sequence continues at coordinate 126,641 of NW_027464145.1, forward strand.
TTGGTGTGATAACACTTCTAAAAAATGCACCAATTCTGGAGATGGAATGGCCGGCTGAAGGGGTAGGAGGAGGCCGGATTTTTTTCTTTTAACAGCATGTGTGAATGTCCTGAAGGCTTATATACATGTTGTTAAATACATTTTTCTCAGCCTGATAGTCCAGAATATATAGAAGTTTGTCGCAAGTTGAGTCGGCGAATGTGTTTCAGTTCGAATTGGCGTTGTGCCCCTAATTCTTTCTCACATTGTGGGCAAAGAATGGGTAATTTGTTGTAGGAAGAAGAGGAATAGTGTACTAATATTGGTACCAGAAGAACGCGCCTCCGTAGGATGAAGAGGAATGTGGCGCGCTACGCCCCAGTCGGATCATGGAGAATCACATTTAGGTAGATATGGACACCAATTGCGTTCGAGAGCGTCGTACTTTCTGGGCCATCAGGCACTTTCCTATCTTTCACCTACATGATAGGAATTTTTGGTGTGATAACACTTCTAAAAAATGCACCAATTCTGGAGATGGAATGGCCGGCTGAAGGGGTAGGAGGAGGCCGGATTTTTTTCTTTTAACAGCATGTGTGAATGTCCTGAAGGCTTATATACATGTTGTTAAATACATTTTTCTCAGCCTGATAGTCCAGAATTTATAGAAGTTTGTCACAAGTTGAGTCGGCGAATGTGTTTCAGTTCGAATTGGCGTTGTGCCCCTAATTCTTTCCCACATTGTGGGCAAAGAATGGGTAATTTGTTGTAGGAAGAAGAGGAATAGTGTACTAATATTGGTACCAGAAGAACGCGCCTCCGTAGGATGAAGAGGAATGTGGCGCGCTACGCCCCAGTCGGATCATGGAGAATCACATTTAGGTAGATATGGACACCAATTGCGTTCGAGAGCGTCGTACTTTCTGGGCCATCAGGCACTTTCCTATCTTTCACCTACATGATAGAAATTTTTGGTGTGATAACACTTCTAAAAAATGCACCAATTCTGGAGATGGAATGGCCGGCTGAAGGGGTAGGAGGAGGCCGGATTTTTTTCTTTTAACAGCATGTGTGAATGTCCTGAAGGCTTATATACATGTTGTTAAATACATTTTTCTCAGCCTGATAGTCCAGAATTTATAGAAGTTTGTCACAAGTTGAGTCGGCGAATGTGTTTCAGTTCGAATTGGCGTTGTGCCCCTAATTCTTTCCCACATTGTGGGCAAAGAATGGGTAATTTGTTGTAGGAAGAAGAGGAATAGTGTACTAATATTGGTACCAGAAGAACGCGCCTCCGTAGGATGAAGAGGAATGTGGCGCGCTACGCCCCAGTCGGATCATGGAGAATCACATTTAGGTAGATATGGACACCAATTGCGTTCGAGAGCGTCGTACTTTCTGGGCCATCAGGCACTTTCCTATCTTTCACCTACATGATAGAAATTTTTGGTGTGATAACACTTCTAAAAAATGCACCAATTCTGGAGATGGAATGGCCGGCTGAAGGGGTAGGAGGAGGCCGGATTTTTTCTTTTAACAGCATGTGTGAATGTCCTGAAGGCTTATATACATGTTGTTAAATACATTTTTCTCAGCCTGATAGTCCAGAATTTATAGAAGTTTGTCACAAGTTGAGTCGGCGAATGTGTTTCAGTTCGAATTGGCGTTGTGCCCCTAATTCTTTCCCACATTGTGGGCAAAGAATGGGTAATTTGTTGTAGGAAGAAGAGGAATAGTGTACTAATATTGGTACCAGAAGAACGCGCCTCCGTAGGATGAAGAGGAATGTGGCGCGCTACGCCCCAGTCGGATCATGGAGAATCACATTTAGGTAGATATGGACACCAATTGCGTTCGAGAGCGTCATACTTTCTGGGCCATCAGGCACTTTCCTATCTTTCACCTACATGATAGGAATTTTTGGTGTGATAACATTTCTAAAAAATGCACCAATTCTGGAGATGGAATGGCCGGCTGAAGGGGTAGGAGGAGGCCGGATTTTTTTCTTTTAACAGCATGTGTGAATGTCCTGAAGGCTTATATACATGTTGTTAAATACATTTTTCTCAGCCTGATAGTCCAGAATATATAGAAGTTTGTCGCAAGTTGTGTCGGCGAATGTGTTTCAGTTCGAATTGGCGTTGTGCCCCTAATTCTTTCTCACATTGTGGGCAAAGAATGGGTAATTTGTTGTAGGAAGAAGAGGAATAGTGTACTAATATTGGTACCAGAAGAACGCGCCTCCGTAGGATGAAGAGGAATGTGGCGCGCTACGCCCCAGTCGGATCATGGAGAATCACATTTAGGTAGATATGGACACCAATTGCGTTCGAGAGCGTCGTACTTTCTGGGCCATCAGGCACTTTCCTATCTTTCACCTACATGATAGAAATTTTTGGTGTGATAACACTTCTAAAAAATGCACCAATTCTGGAGATGGAATGGCCGGCTGAAGGGGTAGGAGGAGGCCGGATTTTTTTCTTTTAACAGCATGTGTGAATGTCCTGAAGGCTTATATACATGTTGTTAAATACATTTTTCTCAGCCTGATAGTCCAGAATTTATAGAAGTTTGTCACAAGTTGAGTCGGCGAATGTGTTTCAGTTCGAATTGGCGTTGTGCCCCTAATTCTTTCCCACATTGTGGGCAAAGAATGGGTAATTTGTTGTAGGAAGAAGAGGAATAGTGTACTAATATTGGTACCAGAAGAACGCGCCTCCGTAGGATGAAGAGGAATGTGGCGCGCTACGCCCCAGTCGGATCATGGAGAATCACATTTAGGTAGATATGGACACCAATTGCGTTCGAGAGCGTCGTACTTTCTGGGCCATCAGGCACTTTCCTATCTTTCACCTACATGATAGGAATTTTTGGTGTGATAACACTTCTAAAAAATGCACCAATTCTGGAGATGGAATGGCCGGCTGAAGGGGTAGGAGGAGGCCGGATTTTTTTCTTTTAACAGCATGTGTGAATGTCCTGAAGGCTTATATACATGTTGTTAAATACATTTTTCTCAGCCTGATAGTCCAGAATTTATAGAAGTTTGTCACAAGTTGAGTCGGCGAATGTGTTTCAGTTCGAATTGGCGTTGTGCCCCTAATTCTTTCCCACATTGTGGGCAAAGAATTGGTAATTTGTTGTAGGAAGAAGAGGAATAGTGTACTAATATTGGTACCAGAAGAACGCGCCTCCGTAGGATGAAGAGGAATGTGGCGCGCTACGCCCCAGTCGGATCATGGAGAATCACATTTAGGTAGATATGGACACCAATTGCGTTCGAGAGCGTCGTACTTTCTGGGCCATCAGGCACTTTCCTATCCTTCACCTACATGATAGGAATTTTTGGTGTGATAACACTTCTAAAAAATGCACCAATTCTGGAGATGGAATGGCCGGCTGAAGGGGTAGGAGGAGGCCGGATTTTTTTCTTTTAACAGCATGTGTGAATGTCCTGAAGGCTTATATACATGTTGTTAAATACATTTTTCTCAGCCTGATAGTCCAGAATATATAGAAGTTTGTTGCAAGTTGAGTCGGCGAATGTGTTTCAGTTCGAATTGGCGTTGTGCCCCTAATTCTTTCTCACATTGGGGGCAAAGAATGGGTAATTTGTTGTAGGAAGAAGAGGAATAGTGTACTAATATTGGTACCAGAAGAACGCGCCTCCGTAGGATGAAGAGGAATGTGGCGCGCTACGCCCCAGTCGGATCATGGAGAATCACATTTAGGTAGATATGGACACCAATTGCGTTCGAGAGCGTCGTACTTTCTGGGCCATCAGGCACTTTCCTATCTTTCACCTACATGATAGGAATTTTTGGTGTGATAACACTTCTAAAAAATGCACCAATTCTGGAGATGGAATGGCCGGCTGAAGGGGTAGGAGGAGGCCGGATTTTTTTCTTTTAACAGCATGTGTGAATGTCCTGAAGGCTTATATACATGTTGTTAAATACATTTTTCTCAGCCTGATAGTCCAGAATTTATAGAAGTTTGTCACAAGTTGAGTCGGCGAATGTGTTTCAGTTCGAATTGGCGTTGTGCCCCTAATTCTTTCCCACATTGTGGGCAAAGAATGGGTAATTTGTTGTAGGAAGAAGAGGAATAGTGTACTAATATTGGTACCAGAAGAACGCGCCTCCGTAGGATGAAGAGGAATGTGGCGCGCTACGCCCCAGTCGGATCATGGAGAATCACATTTAGGTAGATATGGACACCAATTGCGTTCGAGAGCGTCGTACTTTCTGGGCCATCAGGCACTTTCCTATCTTTCACCTACATGATAGAAATTTTTGGTGTGATAACACTTCTAAAAAATGCACCAATTCTGGAGATGGAATGGCCGGCTGAAGGGGTAGGAGGAGGCCGGATTTTTTTCTTTTAACAGCATGTGTGAATGTCCTGAAGGCTTATATACATGTTGTTAAATACATTTTTCTCAGCCTGATAGTCCAGAATTTATAGAAGTTTGTCACAAGTTGAGTCGGCGAATGTGTTTCAGTTCGAATTGGCGTTGTGCCCCTAATTCTTTCCCACATTGTGGGCAAAGAATGGGTAATTTGTTGTAGGAAGAAGAGGAATAGTGTACTAATATTGGTACCAGAAGAACGCGCCTCCGTAGGATGAAGAGGAATGTGGCGCGCTACGCCCCAGTCGGATCATGGAGAATCACATTTAGGTAGATATGGACACCAATTGCGTTCGAGAGCGTCGTACTTTCTGGGCCATCAGGCACTTTCCTATCTTTCACCTACATGATAGAAATTTTTGGTGTGATAACACTTCTAAAAAATGCACCAATTCTGGAGATGGAATGGCCGGCTGAAGGGGTAGGAGGAGGCCGGATTTTTTCTTTTAACAGCATGTGTGAATGTCCTGAAGGCTTATATACATGTTGTTAAATACATTTTTCTCAGCCTGATAGTCCAGAATTTATAGAAGTTTGTCACAAGTTGAGTCGGCGAATGTGTTTCAGTTCGAATTGGCGTTGTGCCCCTAATTCTTTCCCACATTGTGGGCAAAGAATGGGTAATTTGTTGTAGGAAGAAGAGGAATAGTGTACTAATATTGGTACCAGAAGAACGCGCCTCCGTAGGATGAAGAGGAATGTGGCGCGCTACGCCCCAGTCGGATCATGGAGAATCACATTTAGGTAGATATGGACACCAATTGCGTTCGAGAGCGTCGTACTTTCTGGGCCATCAGGCACTTTCCTATCTTTCACCTACATGATAGAAATTTTTGGTGTGATAACACTTCTAAAAAATGCACCAATTCTGGAGATGGAATGGCCGGCTGAAGGGGTAGGAGGAGGCCGGATTTTTTCTTTTAACAGCATGTGTGAATGTCCTGAAGGCTTATATACATGTTGTTAAATACATTTTTCTCAGCCTGATAGTCCAGAATTTATAGAAGTTTGTCACAAGTTGAGTCGGCGAATGTGTTTCAGTTCGAATTGGCGTTGTGCCCCTAATTCTTTCCCACATTGTGGGCAAAGAATGGGTAATTTGTTGTAGGAAGAAGAGGAATAGTGTACTAATATTGGTACCAGAAGAACGCGCCTCCGTAGGATGAAGAGGAATGTGGCGCGCTACGCCCCAGTCGGATCATGGAGAATCACATTTAGGTAGATATGGACACCAATTGCGTTCGAGAGCGTCGTACTTTCTGGGCCATCAGGCACTTTCCTATCTTTCACCTACATGATAGGAATTTTTGGTGTGATAACACTTCTAAAAAATGCACCAATTCTGGAGATGGAATGGCCGGCTGAAGGGGTAGGAGGAGGCCGGATTTTTTTCTTTTAACAGCATGTGTGAATGTCCTGAAGGCTTATATACATGTTGTTAAATACATTTTTCTCAGCCTGATAGTCCAGAATTTATAGAAGTTTGTCACAAGTTGAGTCGGCGAATGTGTTTCAGTTCGAATTGGCGTTGTGCCCCTAATTCTTTCCCACATTGTGGGCAAAGAATGGGTAATTTGTTGTAGGAAGAAGAGGAATAGTGTACTAATATTGGTACCAGAAGAACGCGCCTCCGTAGGATGAAGAGGAATGTGGCGCGCTACGCCCCAGTCGGATCATGGAGAATCACATTTAGGTAGATATGGACACCAATTGCGTTCGAGAGCGTCGTACTTTCTGGGCCATCAGGCACTTTCCTATCTTTCACCTACATGATAGAAATTTTTGGTGTGATAACACTTCTAAAAAATGCACCAATTCTGGAGATGGAATGGCCGGCTGAAGGGGTAGGAGGAGGCCGGATTTTTTTCTTTTAACAGCATGTGTGAATGTCCTGAAGGCTTATATACATGTTGTTAAATACATTTTTCTCAGCCTGATAGTCCAGAATTTATAGAAGTTTGTCACAAGTTGAGTCGGCGAATGTGTTTCAGTTCGAATTGGCGTTGTGCCCCTAATTCTTTCCCACATTGTGGGCAAAGAATGGGTAATTTGTTGTAGGAAGAAGAGGAATAGTGTACTAATATTGGTACCAGAAGAACGCGCCTCCGTAGGATGAAGAGGAATGTGGCGCGCTACGCCCCAGTCGGATCATGGAGAATCACATTTAGGTAGATATGGACACCAATTGCGTTCGAGAGCGTCGTACTTTCTGGGCAATCAGGCACTATCCTATCTTTCATCTACATGATAGGAATTTTTGATGTGATAACACTTCTAAAAAATGCACCAATTCAGGAGATGGAATGGCCGGCTGAAGGGGTAGGAGGCGGCCGGATTTTTTTCTTTTAACAGCATGTGTAAATGTCCTGAAGGCTTATATACATGTTGTTAAATACATTTTTCTCAGCCTGATAGTCCAGAATTTATAGAAGTTTGTCACAAGTTGAGTCGGCGAATGTGTTTCAGTTCGAATTGGCGTTGTGCCCCTAATTCTTTCCCACATTGTGGGCAAAGAATTGGTAATTTGTTGTAGGAAGAAGAGGTATAGTGTACTAATATTGGTACCAGAAGAACGCGCCTCCGTAGGATGAAGAGGAATGTGGCGCGCTACGCCCCAGTCGGATCATGGAGAATCACATTTAGGTAGATATGGACACCAATTGCATTCGAGAGCGTCGTACTTTCTGGGCCATCAGGCACTTTCCTATCCTTCACCTACATGATAGGAATTTTTGGTGTGATAACACTTCTAAAAAATGCACCAATTCTGGAGATGGAATGGCCGGCTGAAGGGGTAGGAGGAGGCCGGATTTTTTTCTTTTAACAGCATGTGTGAATGTCCTGAAGGCTTATATACATGTTGTTAAATACATTTTTCTCAGCCTGATAGTCCAGAATATATAGAAGTTTGTCGCAAGTTGAGTCGGCGAATGTGTTTCAGTTCGAATTGGCGTTGTGCCCCTAATTCTTTCTCACATTGGGGGCAAAGAATGGGTAATTTGTTGTAGGAAGAAGAGGAATAGTGTACTAATATTGGTACCAGAAGAACGCGCCTCCGTAGGATGAAGAGGAATGTGGCGCGCTACGCCCCAGTCGGATCATGGAGAATCACATTTAGGTAGATATGGACACCAATTGCGTTCGAGAGCGTCGTACTTTCTGGGCCATCAGGCACTTTCCTATCTTTCACCTACATGATAGAAATTTTTGGTGTGATAACACTTCTAAAAAATGCACCAATTCTGGAGATGGAATGGCCGGCTGAAGGGGTAGGAGGAGGCCGGATTTTTTTCTTTTAACAGCATGTGTGAATGTCCTGAAGGCTTATATACATGTTGTTAAATACATTTTTCTCAGCCTGATAGTCCAGAATATATAGAAGTTTGTCGCAAGTTGTGTCGGCGAATGTGTTTCAGTTCGAATTGGCGTTGTGCCCCTAATTCTTTCTCACATTGTGGGCAAAGAATGGGTAATTTGTTGTAGGAAGAAGAGGAATAGTGTACTAATATTGGTACCAGAAGAACGCGCCTCCGTAGGATGAAGAGGAATGTGGCGCGCTACGCCCCAGTCGGATCATGGAGAATCACATTTAGGTAGATATGGACACCAATTGCGTTCGAGAGCGTCGTACTTTCTGGGCCATCAGGCACTTTCCTATCTTTCACCTACATGATAGAAATTTTTGGTGTGATAACACTTCTAAAAAATGCACCAATTCTGGAGATGGAATGGCCGGCTGAAGGGGTAGGAGGAGGCCGGATTTTTTTCTTTTAACAGCATGTGTGAATGTCCTGAAGGCTTATATACATGTTGTTAAATACATTTTTCTCAGCCTGATAGTCCAGAATTTATAGAAGTTTGTCACAAGTTGAGTTGGCGAATGTGTTTCAGTTCGAATTGGCGTTGTGCCCCTAATTCTTTCCCACATTGTGGGCAAAGAATTGGTTATTTGTTGTAGGAAGAAGAGGAATAGTGTACTAATATTGGTACCAGAAGAACGCGCCTCCGTAGGATGAAGAGGAATGTGGCGCGCTACGCCCCAGTCGGATCATGGAGAATCACATTTAGGTAGATATGGACACCAATTGCGTTCGAGAGCGTCATACTTTCTGGGCCATCAGGCACTTTCCTATCCTTCACCTACATGATAGGAATTTTTGGTGTGATAACACTTCTAAAAAATGCACCAATTCTGGAGATGGAATGGCCGGCTGAAGGGGTAGGAGGAGGCCGGATTTTTTTCTTTTAACAGCATGTGTGAATGTCCTGAAGGCTTATATACATGTTGTTAAATAAATTTTTCTCAGCCTGATAGTCCAGAATATATAGAAGTTTGTCGCAAGTTGAGTCGGCAAATGTGTTTCAGTTCGAATTGGCGTTGTGCCCCTAATTCTTTCTCACATTGTGGGCAAAGAATGGGTAATTTGTTGTAAGAAGAAGAGGAATAGTGTACTAATATTGGTACCAGAAGAACGCGCCTCCGTAGGATGAAGAGGAATGTGGCGCGCTACGCCCCAGTCGGATCATGGAGAATCACATTTAGGTAGATATGGACACCAATTGCGTTCGAGAGCGTCGTACTTTCTGGGCCATCAGGCACTTTCCTATCTTTCACCTACATGATAGAAATTTTTGGTGTGATAACACTTCTAAAAAATGCACCAATTCTGGAGATGGAATGGCCGGCTGAAGGGGTAGGAGGAGGCCGGATTTTTTTCTTTTAACAGCATGTGTGAATGTCCTGAAGGCTTATATACATGTTGTTAAATACATTTTTCTCAGCCTGATAGTCCAGAATTTATAGAAGTTTGTCACAAGTTGAGTCGGCGAATGTGTTTCAGTTCGAATTGGCGTTGTGCCCCTAATTCTTTCCCACATTGTGGGCAAAGAATGGGTAATTTGTTGTAGGAAGAAGAGGAATAGTGTACTAATATTGGTACCAGAAGAACGCGCCTCCGTAGGATGAAGAGGAATGTGGCGCGCTACGCCCCAGTCGGATCATGGAGAATCACATTTAGGTAGATATGGACACCAATTGCGTTCAAGAGCGTCGTACTTTCTGGGCCATCAGGCACTTTCCTATCTTTCACCTACATGATAGAAATTTTTGGTGTGATAACACTTCTAAAAAATGCACCAATTCTGGAGATGGAATGGCCGGCTGAAGGGGTAGGAGGAGGCCGGATTTTTTTCTTTTAACAGCATGTGTGAATGTCCTGAAGGCTTATATACATGTTGTTAAATACATTTTTCTCAGCCTGATAGTCCAGAATTTATAGAAGTTTGTCACAAGTTGAGTCGGCGAATGTGTTTCAGTTCGAATTGGCGTTGTGCCCCTAATTCTTTCCCACATTGTGGGCAAAGAATGGGTAATTTGTTGTAGGAAGAAGAGGAATAGTGTACTAATATTGGTACCAGAAGAACGCGCCTCCGTAGGATGAAGAGGAATGTGGCGCGCTACGCTCCAGTCGGATCATGGAGAATCACATTTAGGTAGATATGGACACCAATTGCGTTCGAGAGCGTCGTACTTTCTGGGCCATCAGGCACTTTCCTATCTTTCACCTACATGATAGAAATTTTTGGTGTGATAACACTTCTAAAAAATGCACCAATTCTGGAGATGGAATGGCCGGCTGAAGGGGTAGGAGGAGGCCGGATTTTTTCTTTTAACAGCATGTGTGAATGTCCTGAAGGCTTATATACATGTTGTTAAATACATTTTTCTCAGCCTGATAGTCCAGAATTTATAGAAGTTTGTCACAAGTTGAGTCGGCGAATGTGTTTCAGTTCGAATTGGCGTTGTGCCCCTAATTCTTTCCCACATTGTGGGCAAAGAATGGGTAATTTGTTGTAGGAAGAAGAGGAATAGTGTACTAATATTGGTACCAGAAGAACGCGCCTCCGTAGGATGAAGAGGAATGTGGCGCGCTACGCTCCAGTCGGATCATGGAGAATCACATTTAGGTAGATATGGACACCAATTGCGTTCGAGAGCGTCGTACTTTCTGGGCCATCAGGCACTTTCCTATCTTTCACCTACATGATAGAAATTTTTGGTGTGATAACACTTCTAAAAAATGCACCAATTCTGGAGATGGAATGGCCGGCTGAAGGGGTAGGAGGAGGCCGGATTTTTTCTTTTAACAGCATGTGTGAATGTCCTGAAGGCTTATATACATGTTGTTAAATACATTTTTCTCAGCCTGATAGTCCAGAATTTATAGAAGTTTGTCACAAGTTGAGTCGGCGAATGTGTTTCAGTTCGAATTGGCGTTGTGCCCCTAATTCTTTCCCACATTGTGGGCAAAGAATGGGTAATTTGTTGTAGGAAGAAGAGGAATAGTGTACTAATATTGGTACCAGAAGAACGCGCCTCCGTAGGATGAAGAGGAATGTGGCGCGCTACGCCCCAGTCGGATCATGGAGAATCACATTTAGGTAGATATGGACACCAATTGCGTTCGAGAGCGTCGTACTTTCTGGGCCATCAGGCACTTTCCTATCTTTCACCTACATGATAGGAATTTTTGGTGTGATAACACTTCTAAAAAATGCACCAATTCTGGAGATGGAATGGCCGGCTGAAGGGGTAGGAGGAGGCCGGATTTTTTTCTTTTAACAGCATGTGTGAATGTCCTGAAGGCTTATATACATGTTGTTAAATACATTTTTCTCAGCCTGATAGTCCAGAATTTATAGAAGTTTGTCACAAGTTGAGTCGGCGAATGTGTTTCAGTTCGAATTGGCGTTGTGCCCCTAATTCTTTCCCACATTGTGGGCAAAGAATTGGTAATTTGTTGTAGGAAGAAGAGGAATAGTGTACTAATATTGGTACCAGAAGAACGCGCCTCCGTAGGATGAAGAGGAATGTGGCGCGCTACGCCCCAGTCGGATCATGGAGAATCACATTTAGGTAGATATGGACACCAATTGCGTTCGAGAGCGTCGTACTTTCTGGGCCATCAGGCACTTTCCTATCCTTCACCTACATGATAGGAATTTTTGGTGTGATAACACTTCTAAAAAATGCACCAATTCTGGAGATGGAATGGCCGGCTGAAGGGGTAGGAGGAGGCCGGATTTTTTTCTTTTAACAGCATGTGTGAATGTCCTGAAGGCTTATATACATGTTGTTAAATACATTTTTCTCAGCCTGATAGTCCAGAATATATAGAAGTTTGTCGCAAGTTGAGTCGGCGAATGTGTTTCAGTTCGAATTGGCGTTGTGCCCCTAATTCTTTCTCACATTGGGGGCAAAGAATGGGTAATTTGTTGTAGGAAGAAGAGGAATAGTGTACTAATATTGGTACCAGAAGAACGCGCCTCCGTAGGATGAAGAGGAATGTGGCGCGCTACGCCCCAGTCGGATCATGGAGAATCACATTTAGGTAGATATGGACACCAATTGCGTTCGAGAGCGTCGTACTTTCTGGGCCATCAGGCACTTTCCTATCTTTCACCTACATGATAGGAATTTTTGGTGTGATAACACTTCTAAAAAATGCACCAATTCTGGAGATGGAATGGCCGGCTGAAGGGGTAGGAGGAGGCCGGATTTTTTTCTTTTAACAGCATGTGTGAATGTCCTGAAGGCTTATATACATGTTGTTAAATACATTTTTCTCAGCCTGATAGTCCAGAATTTATAGAAGTTTGTCACAAGTTGAGTCGGCGAATGTGTTTCAGTTCGAATTGGCGTTGTGCCCCTAATTCTTTCCCACATTGTGGGCAAAGAATGGGTAATTTGTTGTAGGAAGAAGAGGAATAGTGTACTAATATTGGTACCAGAAGAACGCGCCTCCGTAGGATGAAGAGGAATGTGGCGCGCTACGCCCCAGTCGGATCATGGAGAATCACATTTAGGTAGATATGGACACCAATTGCGTTCGAGAGCGTCGTACTTTCTGGGCCATCAGGCACTTTCCTATCTTTCACCTACATGATAGAAATTTTTGGTGTGATAACACTTCTAAAAAATGCACCAATTCTGGAGATGGAATGGCCGGCTGAAGGGGTAGGAGGAGGCCGGATTTTTTTCTTTTAACAGCATGTGTGAATGTCCTGAAGGCTTATATACATGTTGTTAAATACATTTTTCTCAGCCTGATAGTCCAGAATTTATAGAAGTTTGTCACAAGTTGAGTCGGCGAATGTGTTTCAGTTCGAATTGGCGTTGTGCCCCTAATTCTTTCCCACATTGTGGGCAAAGAATGGGTAATTTGTTGTAGGAAGAAGAGGAATAGTGTACTAATATTGGTACCAGAAGAACGCGCCTCCGTAGGATGAAGAGGAATGTGGCGCGCTACGCCCCAGTCGGATCATGGAGAATCACATTTAGGTAGATATGGACACCAATTGCGTTCGAGAGCGTCGTACTTTCTGGGCCATCAGGCACTTTCCTATCTTTCACCTACATGATAGAAATTTTTGGTGTGATAACACTTCTAAAAAATGCACCAATTCTGGAGATGGAATGGCCGGCTGAAGGGGTAGGAGGAGGCCGGATTTTTTCTTTTAACAGCATGTGTGAATGTCCTGAAGGCTTATATACATGTTGTTAAATACATTTTTCTCAGCCTGATAGTCCAGAATTTATAGAAGTTTGTCACAAGTTGAGTCGGCGAATGTGTTTCAGTTCGAATTGGCGTTGTGCCCCTAATTCTTTCCCACATTGTGGGCAAAGAATGGGTAATTTGTTGTAGGAAGAAGAGGAATAGTGTACTAATATTGGTACCAGAAGAACGCGCCTCCGTAGGATGAAGAGGAATGTGGCGCGCTACGCCCCAGTCGGATCATGGAGAATCACATTTAGGTAGATATGGACACCAATTGCGTTCGAGAGCGTCGTACTTTCTGGGCCATCAGGCACTTTCCTATCTTTCACCTACATGATAGAAATTTTTGGTGTGATAACACTTCTAAAAAATGCACCAATTCTGGAGATGGAATGGCCGGCTGAAGGGGTAGGAGGAGGCCGGATTTTTTCTTTTAACAGCATGTGTGAATGTCCTGAAGGCTTATATACATGTTGTTAAATACATTTTTCTCAGCCTGATAGTCCAGAATTTATAGAAGTTTGTCACAAGTTGAGTCGGCGAATGTGTTTCAGTTCGAATTGGCGTTGTGCCCCTAATTCTTTCCCACATTGTGGGCAAAGAATGGGTAATTTGTTGTAGGAAGAAGAGGAATAGTGTACTAATATTGGTACCAGAAGAACGCGCCTCCGTAGGATGAAGAGGAATGTGGCGCGCTACGCCCCAGTCGGATCATGGAGAATCACATTTAGGTAGATATGGACACCAATTGCGTTCGAGAGCGTCGTACTTTCTGGGCCATCAGGCACTTTCCTATCTTTCACCTACATGATAGGAATTTTTGGTGTGATAACACTTCTAAAAAATGCACCAATTCTGGAGATGGAATGGCCGGCTGAAGGGGTAGGAGGAGGCCGGATTTTTTTCTTTTAACAGCATGTGTGAATGTCCTGAAGGCTTATATACATGTTGTTAAATACATTTTTCTCAGCCTGATAGTCCAGAATTTATAGAAGTTTGTCACAAGTTGAGTCGGCGAATGTGTTTCAGTTCGAATTGGCGTTGTGCCCCTAATTCTTTCCCACATTGTGGGCAAAGAATGGGTAATTTGTTGTAGGAAGAAGAGGAATAGTGTACTAATATTGGTACCAGAAGAACGCGCCTCCGTAGGATGAAGAGGAATGTGGCGCGCTACGCCCCAGTCGGATCATGGAGAATCACATTTAGGTAGATATGGACACCAATTGCGTTCGAGAGCGTCGTACTTTCTGGGCCATCAGGCACTTTCCTATCTTTCACCTACATGATAGAAATTTTTGGTGTGATAACACTTCTAAAAAATGCACCAATTCTGGAGATGGAATGGCCGGCTGAAGGGGTAGGAGGAGGCCGGATTTTTTTCTTTTAACAGCATGTGTGAATGTCCTGAAGGCTTATATACATGTTGTTAAATACATTTTTCTCAGCCTGATAGTCCAGAATTTATAGAAGTTTGTCACAAGTTGAGTCGGCGAATGTGTTTCAGTTCGAATTGGCGTTGTGCCCCTAATTCTTTCCCACATTGTGGGCAAAGAATGGGTAATTTGTTGTAGGAAGAAGAGGAATAGTGTACTAATATTGGTACCAGAAGAACGCGCCTCCGTAGGATGAAGAGGAATGTGGCGCGCTACGCCCCAGTCGGATCATGGAGAATCACATTTAGGTAGATATGGACACCAATTGCGTTCGAGAGCGTCGTACTTTCTGGGCAATCAGGCACTATCCTATCTTTCATCTACATGATAGGAATTTTTGATGTGATAACACTTCTAAAAAATGCACCAATTCAGGAGATGGAATGGCCGGCTGAAGGGGTAGGAGGCGGCCGGATTTTTTTCTTTTAACAGCATGTGTAAATGTCCTGAAGGCTTATATACATGTTGTTAAATACATTTTTCTCAGCCTGATAGTCCAGAATTTATAGAAGTTTGTCACAAGTTGAGTCGGCGAATGTGTTTCAGTTCGAATTGGCGTTGTGCCCCTAATTCTTTCCCACATTGTGGGCAAAGAATTGGTAATTTGTTGTAGGAAGAAGAGGTATAGTGTACTAATATTGGTACCAGAAGAACGCGCCTCCGTAGGATGAAGAGGAATGTGGCGCGCTACGCCCCAGTCGGATCATGGAGAATCACATTTAGGTAGATATGGACACCAATTGCGTTCGAGAGCGTCGTACTTTCTGGGCCATCAGGCACTTTCCTATCCTTCACCTACATGATAGGAATTTTTGGTGTGATAACACTTCTAAAAAATGCACCAATTCTGGAGATGGAATGGCCGGCTGAAGGGGTAGGAGGAGGCCGGATTTTTTTCTTTTAACAGCATGTGTGAATGTCCTGAAGGCTTATATACATGTTGTTAAATACATTTTTCTCAGCCTGATAGTCCAGAATATATAGAAGTTTGTCGCAAGTTGAGTCGGCGAATGTGTTTCAGTTCGAATTGGCGTTGTGCCCCTAATTCTTTCTCACATTGGGGGCAAAGAATGGGTAATTTGTTGTAGGAAGAAGAGGAATAGTGTACTAATATTGGTACCAGAAGAACGCGCCTCCGTAGGATGAAGAGGAATGTGGCGCGCTACGCCCCAGTCGGATCATGGAGAATCACATTTAGGTAGATATGGACACCAATTGCGTTCGAGAGCGTCGTACTTTCTGGGCCATCAGGCACTTTCCTATCTTTCACCTACATGATAGAAATTTTTGGTGTGATAACACTTCTAAAAAATGCACCAATTCTGGAGATGGAATGGCCGGCTGAAGGGGTAGGAGGAGGCCGGATTTTTTTCTTTTAACAGCATGTGTGAATGTCCTGAAGGCTTATATACATGTTGTTAAATACATTTTTCTCAGCCTGATAGTCCAGAATATATAGAAGTTTGTCGCAAGTTGTGTCGGCGAATGTGTTTCAGTTCGAATTGGCGTTGTGCCCCTAATTCTTTCTCACATTGTGGGCAAAGAATGGGTAATTTGTTGTAGGAAGAAGAGGAATAGTGTACTAATATTGGTACCAGAAGAACGCGCCTCCGTAGGATGAAGAGGAATGTGGCGCGCTACGCCCCAGTCGGATCATGGAGAATCACATTTAGGTAGATATGGACACCAATTGCGTTCGAGAGCGTCGTACTTTCTGGGCCATCAGGCACTTTCCTATCTTTCACCTACATGATAGAAATTTTTGGTGTGATAACACTTCTAAAAAATGCACCAATTCTGGAGATGGAATGGCCGGCTGAAGGGGTAGGAGGAGGCCGGATTTTTTTCTTTTAACAGCATGTGTGAATGTCCTGAAGGCTTATATACATGTTGTTAAATACATTTTTCTCAGCCTGATAGTCCAGAATTTATAGAAGTTTGTCACAAGTTGAGTTGGCGAATGTGTTTCAGTTCGAATTGGCGTTGTGCCCCTAATTCTTTCCCACATTGTGGGCAAAGAATTGGTTATTTGTTGTAGGAAGAAGAGGAATAGTGTACTAATATTGGTACCAGAAGAACGCGCCTCCGTAGGATGAAGAGGAATGTGGCGCGCTACGCCCCAGTCGGATCATGGAGAATCACATTTAGGTAGATATGGACACCAATTGCGTTCGAGAGCGTCATACTTTCTGGGCCATCAGGCACTTTCCTATCCTTCACCTACATGATAGGAATTTTTGGTGTGATAACACTTCTAAAAAATGCACCAATTCTGGAGATGGAATGGCCGGCTGAAGGGGTAGGAGGAGGCCGGATTTTTTTCTTTTAACAGCATGTGTGAATGTCCTGAAGGCTTATATACATGTTGTTAAATAAATTTTTCTCAGCCTGATAGTCCAGAATATATAGAAGTTTGTCGCAAGTTGAGTCGGCAAATGTGTTTCAGTTCGAATTGGCGTTGTGCCCCTAATTCTTTCTCACATTGTGGGCAAAGAATGGGTAATTTGTTGTAAGAAGAAGAGGAATAGTGTACTAATATTGGTACCAGAAGAACGCGCCTCCGTAGGATGAAGAGGAATGTGGCGCGCTACGCCCCAGTCGGATCATGGAGAATCACATTTAGGTAGATATGGACACCAATTGCGTTCGAGAGCGTCGTACTTTCTGGGCCATCAGGCACTTTCCTATCTTTCACCTACATGATAGAAATTTTTGGTGTGATAACACTTCTAAAAAATGCACCAATTCTGGAGATGGAATGGCCGGCTGAAGGGGTAGGAGGAGGCCGGATTTTTTTCTTTTAACAGCATGTGTGAATGTCCTGAAGGCTTATATACATGTTGTTAAATACATTTTTCTCAGCCTGATAGTCCAGAATTTATAGAAGTTTGTCACAAGTTGAGTCGGCGAATGTGTTTCAGTTCGAATTGGCGTTGTGCCCCTAATTCTTTCCCACATTGTGGGCAAAGAATGGGTAATTTGTTGTAGGAAGAAGAGGAATAGTGTACTAATATTGGTACCAGAAGAACGCGCCTCCGTAGGATGAAGAGGAATGTGGCGCGCTACGCCCCAGTCGGATCATGGAGAATCACATTTAGGTAGATATGGACACCAATTGCGTTCAAGAGCGTCGTACTTTCTGGGCCATCAGGCACTTTCCTATCTTTCACCTACATGATAGAAATTTTTGGTGTGATAACACTTCTAAAAAATGCACCAATTCTGGAGATGGAATGGCCGGCTGAAGGGGTAGGAGGAGGCCGGATTTTTTTCTTTTAACAGCATGTGTGAATGTCCTGAAGGCTTATATACATGTTGTTAAATACATTTTTCTCAGCCTGATAGTCCAGAATTTATAGAAGTTTGTCACAAGTTGAGTCGGCGAATGTGTTTCAGTTCGAATTGGCGTTGTGCCCCTAATTCTTTCCCACATTGTGGGCAAAGAATGGGTAATTTGTTGTAGGAAGAAGAGGAATAGTGTACTAATATTGGTACCAGAAGAACGCGCCTCCGTAGGATGAAGAGGAATGTGGCGCGCTACGCTCCAGTCGGATCATGGAGAATCACATTTAGGTAGATATGGACACCAATTGCGTTCGAGAGCGTCGTACTTTCTGGGCCATCAGGCACTTTCCTATCTTTCACCTACATGATAGAAATTTTTGGTGTGATAACACTTCTAAAAAATGCACCAATTCTGGAGATGGAATGGCCGGCTGAAGGGGTAGGAGGAGGCCGGATTTTTTCTTTTAACAGCATGTGTGAATGTCCTGAAGGCTTATATACATGTTGTTAAATACATTTTTCTCAGCCTGATAGTCCAGAATTTATAGAAGTTTGTCACAAGTTGAGTCGGCGAATGTGTTTCAGTTCGAATTGGCGTTGTGCCCCTAATTCTTTCCCACATTGTGGGCAAAGAATGGGTAATTTGTTGTAGGAAGAAGAGGAATAGTGTACTAATATTGGTACCAGAAGAACGCGCCTCCGTAGGATGAAGAGGAATGTGGCGCGCTACGCCCCAGTCGGATCATGGAGAATCACATTTAGGTAGATATGGACACCAATTGTGTTCGAGAGCGTCGTACTTTCTGGGCCATCAGGCACTTTCCTATCTTTCACCTACATGATAGAAATTTTTGGTGTGATAACACTTCTAAAAAATGCACCAATTCTGGAGATGGAATGGCCGGCTGAAGGGGTAGGAGGAGGCCGGATTTTTTTCTTTTAACAGCATGTGTGAATGTCCTGAAGGCTTATATACATGTTGTTAAATACATTTTTCTCAGCCTGATAGTCCAGAATTTATAGAAGTTTGTCACAAGTTGAGTCGGCGAATGTGTTTCAGTTCGAATTGGCGTTGTGCCCCTAATTCTTTCCCACATTGTGGGCAAAGAATGGGTAATTTGTTGTAGGAAGAAGAGGAATAGTGTACTAATATTGGTACCAGAAGAACGCGCCTCCGTAGGATGAAGAGGAATGTGGCGCGCTACGCCCCAGTCGGATCATGGAGAATCACATTTAGGTAGATATGGACACCAATTGCGTTCGAGAGCGTCGTACTTTCTGGGCCATCAGGCACTTTCCTATCTTTCACCTACATGATAGAAATTTTTGGTGTGATAACACTTCTAAAAAATGCACCAATTCTGGAGATGGAATGGCCGGCTGAAGGGGTAGGAGGAGGCCGGATTTTTTCTTTTAACAGCATGTGTGAATGTCCTGAAGGCTTATATACATGTTGTTAAATACATTTTTCTCAGCCTGATAGTCCAGAATTTATAGAAGTTTGTCACAAGTTGAGTCGGCGAATGTGTTTCAGTTCGAATTGGCGTTGTGCCCCTAATTCTTTCCCACATTGTGGGCAAAGAATGGGTAATTTGTTGTAGGAAGAAGAGGAATAGTGTACTAATATTGGTACCAGAAGAACGCGCCTCCGTAGGATGAAGAGGAATGTGGCGCGCTACGCCCCAGTCGGATCATGGAGAATCACATTTAGGTAGATATGGACACCAATTGCGTTCGAGAGCGTCGTACTTTCTGGGCCATCAGGCACTTTCCTATCTTTCACCTACATGATAGGAATTTTTGGTGTGATAACACTTCTAAAAAATGCACCAATTCTGGAGATGGAATGGCCGGCTGAAGGGGTAGGAGGAGGCCGGATTTTTTTCTTTTAACAGCATGTGTGAATGTCCTGAAGGCTTATATACATGTTGTTAAATACATTTTTCTCAGCCTGATAGTCCAGAATTTATAGAAGTTTGTCACAAGTTGAGTCGGCGAATGTGTTTCAGTTCGAATTGGCGTTGTGCCCCTAATTCTTTCCCACATTGTGGGCAAAGAATGGGTAATTTGTTGTAGGAAGAAGAGGAATAGTGTACTAATATTGGTACCAGAAGAACGCGCCTCCGTAGGATGAAGAGGAATGTGGCGCGCTACGCCCCAGTCGGATCATGGAGAATCACATTTAGGTAGATATGGACACCAATTGCGTTCGAGAGCGTCATACTTTCTGGGCCATCAGGCACTTTCCTATCTTTCACCTACATGATAGGAATTTTTGGTGTGATAACATTTCTAAAAAATGCACCAATTCTGGAGATGGAATGGCCGGCTGAAGGGGTAGGAGGAGGCCGGATTTTTTTCTTTTAACAGCATGTGTGAATGTCCTGAAGGCTTATATACATGTTGTTAAATACATTTTTCTCAGCCTGATAGTCCAGAATATATAGAAGTTTGTCGCAAGTTGTGTCGGCGAATGTGTTTCAGTTCGAATTGGCGTTGTGCCCCTAATTCTTTCTCACATTGTGGGCAAAGAATGGGTAATTTGTTGTAGGAAGAAGAGGAATAGTGTACTAATATTGGTACCAGAAGAACGCGCCTCCGTAGGATGAAGAGGAATGTGGCGCGCTACGCCCCAGTCGGATCATGGAGAATCACATTTAGGTAGATATGGACACCAATTGCGTTCGAGAGCGTCGTACTTTCTGGGCCATCAGGCACTTTCCTATCTTTCACCTACATGATAGAAATTTTTGGTGTGATAACACTTCTAAAAAATGCACCAATTCTGGAGATGGAATGGCCGGCTGAAGGGGTAGGAGGAGGCCGGATTTTTTTCTTTTAACAGCATGTGTGAATGTCCTGAAGGCTTATATACATGTTGTTAAATACATTTTTCTCAGCCTGATAGTCCAGAATTTATAGAAGTTTGTCACAAGTTGAGTCGGCGAATGTGTTTCAGTTCGAATTGGCGTTGTGCCCCTAATTCTTTCCCACATTGTGGGCAAAGAATGGGTAATTTGTTGTAGGAAGAAGAGGAATAGTGTACTAATATTGGTACCAGAAGAACGCGCCTCCGTAGGATGAAGAGGAATGTGGCGCGCTACGCCCCAGTCGGATCATGGAGAATCACATTTAGGTAGATATGGACACCAATTGCGTTCGAGAGCGTCGTACTTTCTGGGCCATCAGGCACTTTCCTATCTTTCACCTACATGATAGAAATTTTTGGTGTGATAACACTTCTAAAAAATGCACCAATTCTGGAGATGGAATGGCCGGCTGAAGGGGTAGGAGGAGGCCGGATTTTTTCTTTTAACAGCATGTGTGAATGTCCTGAAGGCTTATATACATGTTGTTAAATACATTTTTCTCAGCCTGATAGTCCAGAATTTATAGAAGTTTGTCACAAGTTGAGTCGGCGAATGTGTTTCAGTTCGAATTGGCGTTGTGCCCCTAATTCTTTCCCACATTGTGGGCAAAGAATGGGTAATTTGTTGTAGGAAGAAGAGGAATAGTGTACTAATATTGGTACCAGAAGAACGCGCCTCCGTAGGATGAAGAGGAATGTGGCGCGCTACGCCCCAGTCGGATCATGGAGAATCACATTTAGGTAGATATGGACACCAATTGCGTTCGAGAGCGTCGTACTTTCTGGGCCATCAGGCACTTTCCTATCTTTCACCTACATGATAGAAATTTTTGGTGTGATAACACTTCTAAAAAATGCACCAATTCTGGAGATGGAATGGCCGGCTGAAGGGGTAGGAGGAGGCCGGATTTTTTTCTTTTAACAGCATGTGTGAATGTCCTGAAGGCTTATATACATGTTGTTAAATACATTTTTCTCAGCCTGATAGTCCAGAATTTATAGAAGTTTGTCACAAGTTGAGTCGGCGAATGTGTTTCAGTTCGAATTGGCGTTGTGCCCCTAATTCTTTCCCACATTGTGGGCAAAGAATGGGTAATTTGTTGTAGGAAGAAGAGGAATAGTGTACTAATATTGGTACCAGAAGAACGCGCCTCCGTAGGATGAAGAGGAATGTGGCGCGCTACGCCCCAGTCGGATCATGGAGAATCACATTTAGGTAGATATGGACACCAATTGCGTTCGAGAGCGTCGTACTTTCTGGGCCATCAGGCACTTTCCTATCTTTCACCTACATGATAGAAATTTTTGGTGTGATAACACTTCTAAAAAATGCACCAATTCTGGAGATGGAATGGCCGGCTGAAGGGGTAGGAGGAGGCCGGATTTTTTCTTTTAACAGCATGTGTGAATGTCCTGAAGGCTTATATACATGTTGTTAAATACATTTTTCTCAGCCTGATAGTCCAGAATTTATAGAAGTTTGTCACAAGTTGAGTCGGCGAATGTGTTTCAGTTCGAATTGGCGTTGTGCCCCTAATTCTTTCCCACATTGTGGGCAAAGAATGGGTAATTTGTTGTAGGAAGAAGAGGAATAGTGTACTAATATTGGTACCAGAAGAACGCGCCTCCGTAGGATGAAGAGGAATGTGGCGCGCTACGCCCCAGTCGGATCATGGAGAATCACATTTAGGTAGATATGGACACCAATTGCGTTCGAGAGCGTCGTACTTTCTGGGCCATCAGGCACTTTCCTATCTTTCACCTACATGATAGGAATTTTTGGTGTGATAACACTTCTAAAAAATGCACCAATTCTGGAGATGGAATGGCCGGCTGAAGGGGTAGGAGGAGGCCGGATTTTTTTCTTTTAACAGCATGTGTGAATGTCCTGAAGGCTTATATACATGTTGTTAAATACATTTTTCTCAGCCTGATAGTCCAGAATTTATAGAAGTTTGTCACAAGTTGAGTCGGCGAATGTGTTTCAGTTCGAATTGGCGTTGTGCCCCTAATTCTTTCCCACATTGTGGGCAAAGAATGGGTAATTTGTTGTAGGAAGAAGAGGAATAGTGTACTAATATTGGTACCAGAAGAACGCGCCTCCGTAGGATGAAGAGGAATGTGGCGCGCTACGCCCCAGTCGGATCATGGAGAATCACATTTAGGTAGATATGGACACCAATTGCGTTCGAGAGCGTCATACTTTCTGGGCCATCAGGCACTTTCCTATCTTTCACCTACATGATAGGAATTTTTGGTGTGATAACATTTCTAAAAAATGCACCAATTCTGGAGATGGAATGGCCGGCTGAAGGGGTAGGAGGAGGCCGGATTTTTTTCTTTTAACAGCATGTGTGAATGTCCTGAAGGCTTATATACATGTTGTTAAATACATTTTTCTCAGCCTGATAGTCCAGAATATATAGAAGTTTGTCGCAAGTTGTGTCGGCGAATGTGTTTCAGTTCGAATTGGCGTTGTGCCCCTAATTCTTTCTCACATTGTGGGCAAAGAATGGGTAATTTGTTGTAGGAAGAAGAGGAATAGTGTACTAATATTGGTACCAGAAGAACGCGCCTCCGTAGGATGAAGAGGAATGTGGCGCGCTACGCCCCAGTCGGATCATGGAGAATCACATTTAGGTAGATATGGACACCAATTGCGTTCGAGAGCGTCGTACTTTCTGGGCCATCAGGCACTTTCCTATCTTTCACCTACATGATAGAAATTTTTGGTGTGATAACACTTCTAAAAAATGCACCAATTCTGGAGATGGAATGGCCGGCTGAAGGGGTAGGAGGAGGCCGGATTTTTTTCTTTTAACAGCATGTGTGAATGTCCTGAAGGCTTATATACATGTTGTTAAATACATTTTTCTCAGCCTGATAGTCCAGAATTTATAGAAGTTTGTCACAAGTTGAGTCGGCGAATGTGTTTCAGTTCGAATTGGCGTTGTGCCCCTAATTCTTTCCCACATTGTGGGCAAAGAATGGGTAATTTGTTGTAGGAAGAAGAGGAATAGTGTACTAATATTGGTACCAGAAGAACGCGCCTCCGTAGGATGAAGAGGAATGTGGCGCTCTACGCCCCAGTCGGATCATGGAGAATCACATTTAGGTAGATATGGACACCAATTGCGTTCGAGAGCGTCGTACTTTCTGGGCCATCAGGCACTTTCCTATCTTTCACCTACATGATAGAAATTTTTGGTGTGATAACACTTCTAAAAAATGCACCAATTCTGGAGATGGAATGGCCGGCTGAAGGGGTAGGAGGAGGCCGGATTTTTTTCTTTTAACAGCATGTGTGAATGTCCTGAAGGCTTATATACATGTTGTTAAATACATTTTTCTCAGCCTGATAGTCCAGAATTTATAGAAGTTTGTCACAAGTTGAGTCGGCGAATGTGTTTCAGTTCGAATTGGCGTTGTGCCCCTAATTCTTTCCCACATTGTGGGCAAAGAATGGGTAATTTGTTGTAGGAAGAAGAGGAATAGTGTACTAATATTGGTACCAGAAGAACGCGCCTCCGTAGGATGAAGAGGAATGTGGCGCGCTACGCCCCAGTCGGATCATGGAGAATCACATTTAGGTAGATATGGACACCAATTGCGTTCGAGAGCGTCGTACTTTCTGGGCCATCAGGCACTTTCCTATCTTTCACCTACATGATAGAAATTTTTGGTGTGATAACACTTCTAAAAAATGCACCAATTCTGGAGATGGAATGGCCGGCTGAAGGGGTAGGAGGAGGCCGGATTTTTTCTTTTAACAGCATGTGTGAATGTCCTGAAGGCTTATATACATGTTGTTAAATACATTTTTCTCAGCCTGATAGTCCAGAATTTATAGAAGTTTGTCACAAGTTGAGTCGGCGAATGTGTTTCAGTTCGAATTGGCGTTGTGCCCCTAATTCTTTCCCACATTGTGGGCAAAGAATGGGTAATTTGTTGTAGGAAGAAGAGGAATAGTGTACTAATATTGGTACCAGAAGAACGCGCCTCCGTAGGATGAAGAGGAATGTGGCGCGCTACGCCCCAGTCGGATCATGGAGAATCACATTTAGGTAGATATGGACACCAATTGCGTTCGAGAGCGTCGTACTTTCTGGGCCATCAGGCACTTTCCTATCTTTCACCTACATGATAGAAATTTTTGGTGTGATAACACTTCTAAAAAATGCACCAATTCTGGAGATGGAATGGCCGGCTGAAGGGGTAGGAGGAGGCCGGATTTTTTCTTTTAACAGCATGTGTGAATGTCCTGAAGGCTTATATACATGTTGTTAAATACATTTTTCTCAGCCTGATAGTCCAGAATTTATAGAAGTTTGTCACAAGTTGAGTCGGCGAATGTGTTTCAGTTCGAATTGGCGTTGTGCCCCTAATTCTTTCCCACATTGTGGGCAAAGAATGGGTAATTTGTTGTAGGAAGAAGAGGAATAGTGTACTAATATTGGTACCAGAAGAACGCGCCTCCGTAGGATGAAGAGGAATGTGGCGCGCTACGCCCCAGTCGGATCATGGAGAATCACATTTAGGTAGATATGGACACCAATTGCGTTCGAGAGCGTCGTACTTTCTGGGCCATCAGGCACTTTCCTATCTTTCACCTACATGATAGGAATTTTTGGTGTGATAACACTTCTAAAAAATGCACCAATTCTGGAGATGGAATGGCCGGCTGAAGGGGTAGGAGGAGGCCGGATTTTTTTCTTTTAACAGCATGTGTGAATGTCCTGAAGGCTTATATACATGTTGTTAAATACATTTTTCTCAGCCTGATAGTCCAGAATTTATAGAAGTTTGTCACAAGTTGAGTCGGCGAATGTGTTTCAGTTCGAATTGGCGTTGTGCCCCTAATTCTTTCCCACATTGTGGGCAAAGAATGGGTAATTTGTTGTAGGAAGAAGAGGAATAGTGTACTAATATTGGTACCAGAAGAACGCGCCTCCGTAGGATGAAGAGGAATGTGGCGCGCTACGCCCCAGTCGGATCATGGAGAATCACATTTAGGTAGATATGGACACCAATTGCGTTCGAGAGCGTCGTACTTTCTGGGCAATCAGGCACTATCCTATCTTTCATCTACATGATAGGAATTTTTGATGTGATAACACTTCTAAAAAATGCACCAATTCAGGAGATGGAATGGCCGGCTGAAGGGGTAGGAGGCGGCCGGATTTTTTTCTTTTAACAGCATGTGTAAATGTCCTGAAGGCTTATATACATGTTGTTAAATACATTTTTCTCAGCCTGATAGTCCAGAATTTATAGAAGTTTGTCACAAGTTGAGTCGGCGAATGTGTTTCAGTTCGAATTGGCGTTGTGCCCCTAATTCTTTCCCACATTGTGGGCAAAGAATTGGTAATTTGTTGTAGGAAGAAGAGGTATAGTGTACTAATATTGGTACCAGAAGAACGCGCCTCCGTAGGATGAAGAGGAATGTGGCGCGCTACGCCCCAGTCGGATCATGGAGAATCACATTTAGGTAGATATGGACACCAATTGCGTTCGAGAGCGTCGTACTTTCTGGGCCATCAGGCACTTTCCTATCCTTCACCTACATGATAGGAATTTTTGGTGTGATAACACTTCTAAAAAATGCACCAATTCTGGAGATGGAATGGCCGGCTGAAGGGGTAGGAGGAGGCCGGATTTTTTTCTTTTAACAGCATGTGTGAATGTCCTGAAGGCTTATATACATGTTGTTAAATACATTTTTCTCAGCCTGATAGTCCAGAATATATAGAAGTTTGTCGCAAGTTGAGTCGGCGAATGTGTTTCAGTTCGAATTGGCGTTGTGCCCCTAATTCTTTCTCACATTGGGGGCAAAGAATGGGTAATTTGTTGTAGGAAGAAGAGGAATAGTGTACTAATATTGGTACCAGAAGAACGCGCCTCCGTAGGATGAAGAGGAATGTGGCGCGCTACGCCCCAGTCGGATCATGGAGAATCACATTTAGGTAGATATGGACACCAATTGCGTTCGAGAGCGTCGTACTTTCTGGGCCATCAGGCACTTTCCTATCTTTCACCTACATGATAGAAATTTTTGGTGTGATAACACTTCTAAAAAATGCACCAATTCTGGAGATGGAATGGCCGGCTGAAGGGGTAGGAGGAGGCCGGATTTTTTTCTTTTAACAGCATGTGTGAATGTCCTGAAGGCTTATATACATGTTGTTAAATACATTTTTCTCAGCCTGATAGTCCAGAATATATAGAAGTTTGTCGCAAGTTGTGTCGGCGAATGTGTTTCAGTTCGAATTGGCGTTGTGCCCCTAATTCTTTCTCACATTGTGGGCAAAGAATGGGTAATTTGTTGTAGGAAGAAGAGGAATAGTGTACTAATATTGGTACCAGAAGAACGCGCCTCCGTAGGATGAAGAGGAATGTGGCGCGCTACGCCCCAGTCGGATCATGGAGAATCACATTTAGGTAGATATGGACACCAATTGCGTTCGAGAGCGTCGTACTTTCTGGGCCATCAGGCACTTTCCTATCTTTCACCTACATGATAGAAATTTTTGGTGTGATAACACTTCTAAAAAATGCACCAATTCTGGAGATGGAATGGCCGGCTGAAGGGGTAGGAGGAGGCCGGATTTTTTTCTTTTAACAGCATGTGTGAATGTCCTGAAGGCTTATATACATGTTGTTAAATACATTTTTCTCAGCCTGATAGTCCAGAATATATAGAAGTTTGTCGCAAGTTGAGTCGGCGAATGTGTTTCAGTTCGAATTGGCGTTGTGCCCCTAATTCTTTCTCACATTGTGGGCAAAGAATGGGTAATTTGTTGTAGGAAGAAGAGGAATAGTGTACTAATATTGGTACCAGAAGAACGCGCCTCCGTAGGATGAAGAGGAATGTGGCGCGCTACGCCCCAGTCGGATCATGGAGAATCACATTTAGGTAGATATGGACACCAATTGCGTTCGAGAGCGTCGTACTTTCTGGGCCATCAGGCACTTTCCTATCTTTCACCTACATGATAGGAATTTTTGGTGTGATAACACTTCTAAAAAATGCACCAATTCTGGAGATGGAATGGCCGGCTGAAGGGGTAGGAGGAGGCCGGATTTTTTTCTTTTAACAGCATGTGTGAATGTCCTGAAGGCTTATATACATGTTGTTAAATACATTTTTCTCAGCCTGATAGTCCAGAATTTATAGAAGTTTGTCACAAGTTGAGTCGGCGAATGTGTTTCAGTTCGAATTGGCGTTGTGCCCCTAATTCTTTCCCACATTGTGGGCAAAGAATGGGTAATTTGTTGTAGGAAGAAGAGGAATAGTGTACTAATATTGGTACCAGAAGAACGCGCCTCCGTAGGATGAAGAGGAATGTGGCGCGCTACGCCCCAGTCGGATCATGGAGAATCACATTTAGGTAGATATGGACACCAATTGCGTTCGAGAGCGTCGTACTTTCTGGGCCATCAGGCACTTTCCTATCTTTCACCTACATGATAGAAATTTTTGGTGTGATAACACTTCTAAAAAATGCACCAATTCTGGAGATGGAATGGCCGGCTGAAGGGGTAGGAGGAGGCCGGATTTTTTTCTTTTAACAGCATGTGTGAATGTCCTGAAGGCTTATATACATGTTGTTAAATACATTTTTCTCAGCCTGATAGTCCAGAATTTATAGAAGTTTGTCACAAGTTGAGTCGGCGAATGTGTTTCAGTTCGAATTGGCGTTGTGCCCCTAATTCTTTCCCACATTGTGGGCAAAGAATGGGTAATTTGTTGTAGGAAGAAGAGGAATAGTGTACTAATATTGGTACCAGAAGAACGCGCCTCCGTAGGATGAAGAGGAATGTGGCGCGCTACGCCCCAGTCGGATCATGGAGAATCACATTTAGGTAGATATGGACACCAATTGCGTTCGAGAGCGTCGTACTTTCTGGGCCATCAGGCACTTTCCTATCTTTCACCTACATGATAGAAATTTTTGGTGTGATAACACTTCTAAAAAATGCACCAATTCTGGAGATGGAATGGCCGGCTGAAGGGGTAGGAGGAGGCCGGATTTTTTCTTTTAACAGCATGTGTGAATGTCCTGAAGGCTTATATACATGTTGTTAAATACATTTTTCTCAGCCTGATAGTCCAGAATTTATAGAAGTTTGTCACAAGTTGAGTCGGCGAATGTGTTTCAGTTCGAATTGGCGTTGTGCCCCTAATTCTTTCCCACATTGTGGGCAAAGAATGGGTAATTTGTTGTAGGAAGAAGAGGAATAGTGTACTAATATTGGTACCAGAAGAACGCGCCTCCGTAGGATGAAGAGGAATGTGGCGCGCTACGCCCCAGTCGGATCATGGAGAATCACATTTAGGTAGATATGGACACCAATTGCGTTCGAGAGCGTCGTACTTTCTGGGCCATCAGGCACTTTCCTATCTTTCACCTACATGATAGAAATTTTTGGTGTGATAACACTTCTAAAAAATGCACCAATTCTGGAGATGGAATGGCCGGCTGAAGGGGTAGGAGGAGGCCGGATTTTTTCTTTTAACAGCATGTGTGAATGTCCTGAAGGCTTATATACATGTTGTTAAATACATTTTTCTCAGCCTGATAGTCCAGAATTTATAGAAGTTTGTCACAAGTTGA
The DNA here is from genome assembly GCF_050947455.1 of Rhinoderma darwinii. Classification (NCBI taxonomy): domain Eukaryota; kingdom Metazoa; phylum Chordata; class Amphibia; order Anura; family Rhinodermatidae; genus Rhinoderma; species Rhinoderma darwinii. The sequence goes on from NW_027464145.1 coordinate 155,791, forward strand.
GTCGGCGAATGTGTTTCAGTTCGAATTGGCGTTGTGCCCCTAATTCTTTCCCACATTGTGGGCAAAGAATGGGTAATTTGTTGTAGGAAGAAGAGGAATAGTGTACTAATATTGGTACCAGAAGAACGCGCCTCCGTAGGATGAAGAGGAATGTGGCGCGCTACGCCCCAGTCGGATCATGGAGAATCACATTTAGGTAGATATGGACACCAATTGCGTTCGAGAGCGTCGTACTTTCTGGGCCATCAGGCACTTTCCTATCTTTCACCTACATGATAGGAATTTTTGGTGTGATAACACTTCTAAAAAATGCACCAATTCTGGAGATGGAATGGCCGGCTGAAGGGGTAGGAGGAGGCCGGATTTTTTTCTTTTAACAGCATGTGTGAATGTCCTGAAGGCTTATATACATGTTGTTAAATACATTTTTCTCAGCCTGATAGTCCAGAATTTATAGAAGTTTGTCACAAGTTGAGTCGGCGAATGTGTTTCAGTTCGAATTGGCGTTGTGCCCCTAATTCTTTCCCACATTGTGGGCAAAGAATGGGTAATTTGTTGTAGGAAGAAGAGGAATAGTGTACTAATATTGGTACCAGAAGAACGCGCCTCCGTAGGATGAAGAGGAATGTGGCGCGCTACGCCCCAGTCGGATCATGGAGAATCACATTTAGGTAGATATGGACACCAATTGCGTTCGAGAGCGTCATACTTTCTGGGCCATCAGGCACTTTCCTATCTTTCACCTACATGATAGGAATTTTTGGTGTGATAACATTTCTAAAAAATGCACCAATTCTGGAGATGGAATGGCCGGCTGAAGGGGTAGGAGGAGGCCGGATTTTTTTCTTTTAACAGCATGTGTGAATGTCCTGAAGGCTTATATACATGTTGTTAAATACATTTTTCTCAGCCTGATAGTCCAGAATATATAGAAGTTTGTCGCAAGTTGTGTCGGCGAATGTGTTTCAGTTCGAATTGGCGTTGTGCCCCTAATTCTTTCTCACATTGTGGGCAAAGAATGGGTAATTTGTTGTAGGAAGAAGAGGAATAGTGTACTAATATTGGTACCAGAAGAACGCGCCTCCGTAGGATGAAGAGGAATGTGGCGCGCTACGCCCCAGTCGGATCATGGAGAATCACATTTAGGTAGATATGGACACCAATTGCGTTCGAGAGCGTCGTACTTTCTGGGCCATCAGGCACTTTCCTATCTTTCACCTACATGATAGAAATTTTTGGTGTGATAACACTTCTAAAAAATGCACCAATTCTGGAGATGGAATGGCCGGCTGAAGGGGTAGGAGGAGGCCGGATTTTTTTCTTTTAACAGCATGTGTGAATGTCCTGAAGGCTTATATACATGTTGTTAAATACATTTTTCTCAGCCTGATAGTCCAGAATTTATAGAAGTTTGTCACAAGTTGAGTCGGCGAATGTGTTTCAGTTCGAATTGGCGTTGTGCCCCTAATTCTTTCCCACATTGTGGGCAAAGAATGGGTAATTTGTTGTAGGAAGAAGAGGAATAGTGTACTAATATTGGTACCAGAAGAACGCGCCTCCGTAGGATGAAGAGGAATGTGGCGCGCTACGCCCCAGTCGGATCATGGAGAATCACATTTAGGTAGATATGGACACCAATTGCGTTCGAGAGCGTTGTACTTTCTGGGCCATCAGGCACTTTCCTATCTTTCACCTACATGATAGGAATTTTTGGTGTGATAACACTTCTAAAAAATGCACCAATTCTGGAGATGGAATGGCCGGCTGAAGGGGTAGGAGGAGGCCGGATTTTTTTCTTTTAACAGCATGTGTGAATGTCCTGAAGGCTTATATACATGTTGTTAAATACATTTTTCTCAGCCTGATAGTCCAGAATTTATAGAAGTTTGTCACAAGTTGAGTCGGCGAATGTGTTTCAGTTCGAATTGGCGTTGTGCCCCTAATTCTTTCCCACATTGTGGGCAAAGAATTGGTAATTTGTTGTAGGAAGAAGAGGAATAGTGTACTAATATTGGTACCAGAAGAACGCGCCTCCGTAGGATGAAGAGGAATGTGGCGCGCTACGCCCCAGTCGGATCATGGAGAATCACATTTAGGTAGATATGGACACCAATTGCGTTCGAGAGCGTCGTACTTTCTGGGCCATCAGGCACTTTCCTATCCTTCACCTACATGATAGGAATTTTTGGTGTGATAACACTTCTAAAAAATGCACCAATTCTGGAGATGGAATGGCCGGCTGAAGGGGTAGGAGGAGGCCGGATTTTTTTCTTTTAACAGCATGTGTGAATGTCCTGAAGGCTTATATACATGTTGTTAAATACATTTTTCTCAGCCTGATAGTCCAGAATATATAGAAGTTTGTCGCAAGTTGAGTCGGCGAATGTGTTTCAGTTCGAATTGGCGTTGTGCCCCTAATTCTTTCTCACATTGGGGGCAAAGAATGGGTAATTTGTTGTAGGAAGAAGAGGAATAGTGTACTAATATTGGTACCAGAAGAACGCGCCTCCGTAGGATGAAGAGGAATGTGGCGCGCTACGCCCCAGTCGGATCATGGAGAATCACATTTAGGTAGATATGGACACCAATTGCGTTCGAGAGCGTCGTACTTTCTGGGCCATCAGGCACTTTCCTATCTTTCACCTACATGATAGAAATTTTTGGTGTGATAACACTTCTAAAAAATGCACCAATTCTGGAGATGGAATGGCCGGCTGAAGGGGTAGGAGGAGGCCGGATTTTTTTCTTTTAACAGCATGTGTGAATGTCCTGAAGGCTTATATACATGTTGTTAAATACATTTTTCTCAGCCTGATAGTCCAGAATATATAGAAGTTTGTCGCAAGTTGTGTCGGCGAATGTGTTTCAGTTCGAATTGGCGTTGTGCCCCTAATTCTTTCTCACATTGTGGGCAAAGAATGGGTAATTTGTTGTAGGAAGAAGAGGAATAGTGTACTAATATTGGTACCAGAAGAACGCGCCTCCGTAGGATGAAGAGGAATGTGGCGCGCTACGCCCCAGTCGGATCATGGAGAATCACATTTAGGTAGATATGGACACCAATTGCGTTCGAGAGCGTCGTACTTTCTGGGCCATCAGGCACTTTCCTATCTTTCACCTACATGATAGAAATTTTTGGTGTGATAACACTTCTAAAAAATGCACCAATTCTGGAGATGGAATGGCCGGCTGAAGGGGTAGGAGGAGGCCGGATTTTTTTCTTTTAACAGCATGTGTGAATGTCCTGAAGGCTTATATACATGTTGTTAAATACATTTTTCTCAGCCTGATAGTCCAGAATATATAGAAGTTTGTCGCAAGTTGTGTCGGCGAATGTGTTTCAGTTAGAATTGGCGTTGTGCCCCTAATTCTTTCTCACATTGTGGGCAAAGAATGGGTAATTTGTTGTAGGAAGAAGAGGAATAGTGTACTAATATTGGTACCAGAAGAACGCGCCTCCGTAGGATGAAGAGGAATGTGGCGCGCTACGCCCCAGTCGGATCATGGAGAATCACATTTAGGTAGATATGGACACCAATTGCGTTCGAGAGCGTCGTACTTTCTGGGCCATCAGGCACTTTCCTATCTTTCACCTACATGATAGAAATTTTTGGTGTGATAACACTTCTAAAAAATGCACCAATTCTGGAGATGGAATGGCCGGCTGAAGGGGTAGGAGGAGGCCGGATTTTTTTTTTTTTAACAGCATGTGTGAATGTCCTGAAGGCTTATATACATGTTGTTAAATACATTTTTCTCAGCCTGATAGTCCAGAATTTATAGAAGTTTGTCACAAGTTGAGTCGGCGAATGTGTTTCAGTTCGAATTGGCGTTGTGCCCCTAATTCTTTCCCACATTGTGGGCAAAGAATGGATAATTTGTTGTAGGAAGAAGAGGAATAGTGTACTAATATTGGTACCAGAAGAACGCGCCTCCGTAGGATGAAGAGGAATGTGGCGCGCTACGCCCCAGTCGGATCATGGAGAATCACATTTAGGTAGATATGGACACCAATTGCGTTCGAGAGCGTCGTACTTTCTGGGCCATCAGGCACTTTCCTATCTTTCACCTACATGATAGGAATTTTTGGTGTGATAACACTTCTAAAAAATGCACCAATTCTGGAGATGGAATGGCCGGCTGAAGGGGTAGGAGGAGGCCGGATTTTTTTCTTTTAACAGCATGTGTGAATGTCCTGAAGGCTTATATACATGTTGTTAAATACATTTTTCTCAGCCTGATAGTCCAGAATTTATAGAAGTTTGTCACAAGTTGAGTCGGCGAATGTGTTTCAGTTCGAATTGGCGTTGTGCCCCTAATTCTTTCCCACATTGTGGGCAAAGAATTGGTAATTTGTTGTAGGAAGAAGAGGAATAGTGTACTAATATTGGTACCAGAAGAACGCGCCTCCGTAGGATGAAGAGGAATGTGGCGCGCTACGCCCCAGTCGGATCATGGAGAATCACATTTAGGTAGATATGGACACCAATTGCGTTCGAGAGCGTCGTACTTTCTGGGCCATCAGGCACTTTCCTATCCTTCACCTACATGATAGGAATTTTTGGTGTGATAACACTTCTAAAAAATGCACCAATTCTGGAGATGGAATGGCCGGCTGAAGGGGTAGGAGGAGGCCGGATTTTTTTCTTTTAACAGCATGTGTGAATGTCCTGAAGGCTTATATACATGTTGTTAAATACATTTTTCTCAGCCTGATAGTCCAGAATATATAGAAGTTTGTCGCAAGTTGAGTCGGCGAATGTGTTTCAGTTCGAATTGGCGTTGTGCCCCTAATTCTTTCTCACATTGGGGGCAAAGAATGGGTAATTTGTTGTAGGAAGAAGAGGAATAGTGTACTAATATTGGTACCAGAAGAACGCGCCTCCGTAGGATGAAGAGGAATGTGGCGCGCTACGCCCCAGTCGGATCATGGAGAATCACATTTAGGTAGATATGGACACCAATTGCGTTCGAGAGCGTCGTACTTTCTGGGCCATCAGGCACTTTCCTATCTTTCACCTACATGATAGAAATTTTTGGTGTGATAACACTTCTAAAAAATGCACCAATTCTGGAGATGGAATGGCCGGCTGAAGGGGTAGGAGGAGGCCGGATTTTTTTCTTTTAACAGCATGTGTGAATGTCCTGAAGGCTTATATACATGTTGTTAAATACATTTTTCTCAGCCTGATAGTCCAGAATATATAGAAGTTTGTCGCAAGTTGTGTCGGCGAATGTGTTTCAGTTCGAATTGGCGTTGTGCCCCTAATTCTTTCTCACATTGTGGGCAAAGAATGGGTAATTTGTTGTAGGAAGAAGAGGAATAGTGTACTAATATTGGTACCAGAAGAACGCGCCTCCGTAGGATGAAGAGGAATGTGGCGCGCTACGCCCCAGTCGGATCATGGAGAATCACATTTAGGTAGATATGGACACCAATTGCGTTCGAGAGCGTCGTACTTTCTGGGCCATCAGGCACTTTCCTATCTTTCACCTACATGATAGAAATTTTTGGTGTGATAACACTTCTAAAAAATGCACCAATTCTGGAGATGGAATGGCCGGCTGAAGGGGTAGGAGGAGGCCGGATTTTTTTCTTTTAACAGCATGTGTGAATGTCCTGAAGGCTTATATACATGTTGTTAAATACATTTTTCTCAGCCTGATAGTCCAGAATATATAGAAGTTTGTCGCAAGTTGTGTCGGCGAATGTGTTTCAGTTAGAATTGGCGTTGTGCCCCTAATTCTTTCTCACATTGTGGGCAAAGAATGGGTAATTTGTTGTAGGAAGAAGAGGAATAGTGTACTAATATTGGTACCAGAAGAACGCGCCTCCGTAGGATGAAGAGGAATGTGGCGCGCTACGCCCCAGTCGGATCATGGAGAATCACATTTAGGTAGATATGGACACCAATTGCGTTCAAGAGCGTCGTACTTTCTGGGCCATCAGGCACTTTCCTATCTTTCACCTACATGATAGAAATTTTTGGTGTGATAACACTTCTAAAAAATGCACCAATTCTGGAGATGGAATGGCCGGCTGAAGGGGTAGGAGGAGGCCGGATTTTTTTCTTTTAACAGCATGTGTGAATGTCCTGAAGGCTTATATACATGTTGTTAAATACATTTTTCTCAGCCTGATAGTCCAGAATTTATAGAAGTTTGTCACAAGTTGAGTCGGCGAATGTGTTTCAGTTCGAATTGGCGTTGTGCCCCTAATTCTTTCCCACATTGTGGGCAAAGAATTGGTAATTTGTTGTAGGAAGAAGAGGTATAGTGTACTAATATTGGTACCAGAAGAACGCGCCTCCGTAGGATGAAGAGGAATGTGGCGCGCTACGCCCCAGTCGGATCATGGAGAATCACATTTAGGTAGATATGGACACCAATTGCGTTCGAGAGCGTCGTACTTTCTGGGCCATCAGGCACTTTCCTATCCTTCACCTACATGATAGGAATTTTTGGTGTGATAACACTTCTAAAAAATGCACCAATTCTGGAGATGGAATGGCCGGCTGAAGGGGTAGGAGGAGGCCGGATTTTTTTCTTTTAACAGCATGTGTGAATGTCCTGAAGGCTTATATACATGTTGTTAAATACATTTTTCTCAGCCTGATAGTCCAGAATATATAGAAGTTTGTCGCAAGTTGAGTCGGCGAATGTGTTTCAGTTCGAATTGGCGTTGTGCCCCTAATTCTTTCTCACATTGGGGGCAAAGAATGGGTAATTTGTTGTAGGAAGAAGAGGAATAGTGTACTAATATTGGTACCAGAAGAACGCGCCTCCGTAGGATGAAGAGGAATGTGGCGCGCTACGCCCCAGTCGGATCATGGAGAATCACATTTAGGTAGATATGGACACCAATTGCGTTCGAGAGCGTCGTACTTTCTGGGCCATCAGGCACTTTCCTATCTTTCACCTACATGATAGAAATTTTTGGTGTGATAACACTTCTAAAAAATGCACCAATTCTGGAGATGGAATGGCCGGCTGAAGGGGTAGGAGGAGGCCGGATTTTTTTCTTTTAACAGCATGTGTGAATGTCCTGAAGGCTTATATACATGTTGTTAAATACATTTTTCTCAGCCTGATAGTCCAGAATATATAGAAGTTTGTCGCAAGTTGTGTCGGCGAATGTGTTTCAGTTCGAATTGGCGTTGTGCCCCTAATTCTTTCTCACATTGTGGGCAAAGAATGGGTAATTTGTTGTAGGAAGAAGAGGAATAGTGTACTAATATTGGTACCAGAAGAACGCGCCTCCGTAGGATGAAGAGGAATGTGGCGCGCTACGCCCCAGTCGGATCATGGAGAATCACATTTAGGTAGATATGGACACCAATTGCGTTCGAGAGCGTCGTACTTTCTGGGCCATCAGGCACTTTCCTATCTTTCACCTACATGATAGAAATTTTTGGTGTGATAACACTTCTAAAAAATGCACCAATTCTGGAGATGGAATGGCCGGCTGAAGGGGTAGGAGGAGGCCGGATTTTTTTCTTTTAACAGCATGTGTGAATGTCCTGAAGGCTTATATACATGTTGTTAAATACATTTTTCTCAGCCTGATAGTCCAGAATATATAGAAGTTTGTCGCAAGTTGAGTCGGCGAATGTGTTTCAGTTCGAATTGGCGTTGTGCCCCTAATTCTTTCTCACATTGTGGGCAAAGAATGGGTAATTTGTTGTAGGAAGAAGAGGAATAGTGTACTAATATTGGTACCAGAAGAACGCGCCTCCGTAGGATGAAGAGGAATGTGGCGCGCTACGCCCCAGTCGGATCATGGAGAATCACATTTAGGTAGATATGGACACCAATTGCGTTCGAGAGCGTCGTACTTTCTGGGCCATCAGGCACTTTCCTATCTTTCACCTACATGATAGAAATTTTTGGTGTGATAACACTTCTAAAAAATGCACCAATTCTGGAGATGGAATGGCCGGCTGAAGGGGTAGGAGGAGGCCGGATTTTTTTCTTTTAACAGCATGTGTGAATGTCCTGAAGGCTTATATACATGTTGTTAAATACATTTTTCTCAGCCTGATAGTCCAGAATTTATAGAAGTTTGTCACAAGTTGAGTCGGCGAATGTGTTTCAGTTCGAATTGGCGTTGTGCCCCTAATTCTTTCCCACATTGTGGGCAAAGAATTGGTAATTTGTTGTAGGAAGAAGAGGAATAGTGTACTAATATTGGTACCAGAAGAACGCGCCTCCGTAGGATGAAGAGGAATGTGGCGCGCTACGCCCCAGTCGGATCATGGAGAATCACATTTAGGTAGATATGGACACCAATTGCGTTCGAGAGCGTCGTACTTTCTGGGCCATCAGGCACTTTCCTATCCTTCACCTACATGATAGGAATTTTTGGTGTGATAACACTTCTAAAAAATGCACCAATTCTGGAGATGGAATGGCCGGCTGAAGGGGTAGGAGGAGGCCGGATTTTTTTCTTTTAACAGCATGTGTGAATGTCCTGAAGGCTTATATACATGTTGTTAAATACATTTTTCTCAGCCTGATAGTCCAGAATATATAGAAGTTTGTCGCAAGTTGAGTCGGCGAATGTGTTTCAGTTCGAATTGGCGTTGTGCCCCTAATTCTTTCTCACATTGGGGGCAAAGAATGGGTAATTTGTTGTAGGAAGAAGAGGAATAGTGTACTAATATTGGTACCAGAAGAACGCGCCTCCGTAGGATGAAGAGGAATGTGGCGCGCTACGCCCCAGTCGGATCATGGAGAATCACATTTAGGTAGATATGGACACCAATTGCGTTCGAGAGCGTCGTACTTTCTGGGCCATCAGGCACTTTCCTATCTTTCACCTACATGATAGAAATTTTTGGTGTGATAACACTTCTAAAAAATGCACCAATTCTGGAGATGGAATGGCCGGCTGAAGGGGTAGGAGGAGGCCGGATTTTTTTCTTTTAACAGCATGTGTGAATGTCCTGAAGGCTTATATACATGTTGTTAAATACATTTTTCTCAGCCTGATAGTCCAGAATATATAGAAGTTTGTCGCAAGTTGTGTCGGCGAATGTGTTTCAGTTCGAATTGGCGTTGTGCCCCTAATTCTTTCTCACATTGTGGGCAAAGAATGGGTAATTTGTTGTAGGAAGAAGAGGAATAGTGTACTAATATTGGTACCAGAAGAACGCGCCTCCGTAGGATGAAGAGGAATGTG